>NC_056731.1:1299187308-1299414808 GCF_019279795.1 Protopterus annectens
AATCAAGTTTACGACATGCAATATTTTTCTGCTTTAACACTGAGATCATTGTCAATTCACTTGTGCCAAGTCTTTGTCATTTTCCCTGAGATTCTTCAAGTTGAGTCATTATGGCAGGAGAATGAGAGGGTAGTTCTCCTTCTAATGTGCAGAGGTGGTGTGAGGAGGAGAGCAAAATATTTCTGGATGTTCTACAAAAGGATCATAACTAGGAGCTCTTGCAGGAGTATTATAAAGGGACTCATTATAAGGCTGAAAGCTGGAATAGTTTGGGAAAGGCTGGCGCTTTTGCCACAGGTATCCTACACACTGGAGAACAATGCCATGACCTTTACACTGATACAAGGTGCCACGATCCTTACCTCCTACAGTAAAGAAAGGAAGATGTTAAACAGCAATCACTAACTCCATACTATAAGTATAACTTATCTTTGCTACACATATAATGTAACACTGTGTGCCATTCACAAATAGTGCATATTTCTCTTTTTTTTATTTCTGTAGCCCCAAAAGAGTTTGAAAGGAATAGACAGCTGCACAGGAGTATATCTGAACACCTAATACAGTGCCAGGGTGAGTATACATGCTTCATAATATCCTGCTTTTAATATTGAGTAGTAAGGATTTATTACAAAAAGGTATAGCTTTCATACACCAGTGTCACTTCTGCCATTACTGGCATAGCTCAAAGGTAGCAATATGACTGCTCAATACTGCAAGTGTGTTTGTGAGTGCATCCGCTTGTATAGGTCAAAAAGTGGGACAGGATGTTAGAGCTCTATTCTCACATAGTGAGGATATCTATGGTTTAAATTCCTCCTACCTTGCTCTATGGTTGTGCTATAACACAAAATATTTCATCTTTATTTTTGTTCATGTTATTAGAATAGGTGTAGCATTACATGGGCCAAATATGTAAGATCTTCATTATGAACTTAGTGTGCATTTTTCAGTTATAAAATAGAAGCTTGTTTCCCTTGCCTATCACCTGTGAGTGAAATATGCATATGCCTAAGTAGGGCATTTTCTTTGTATATGTACACTAGTCTCAAACATCAGTAGTACTATCTCTGATGCCAGGTACCTGCAATTCTGTCTAAATAGCTCCTTCTTTTAGTCGTCTGTCTGTCAGACTGCATGACGTGATGACTCTAAGCTCAAACACTCACCTGCATTTAATACACACACACACATATATATATATATATATATATATATATATATATATATATATAGATAAGTACTAGGCTGTCGGCCCTAGGGCCTATATAAGCCTAGCCAAAAATGTACCCTGGCTTTTGCCACCCAAGAAAATTATTTTCCTGTGCCCCTGTCAAGTAGAGGCACAGAAGTGATCCCCAGGGTGAATTTCCTATTTCCCATCCAATCATCAAGATTTTTCTTGAAGAGTGCTAATGAAGACCTCTGTCTGACATAGATAGGTAGTCTGTTCCAGAGTATGGGAAGTCTCTGGGACAGGAATCTATCCCTCCTGCATGTGTGTGTATATATATATCTATATATATATATATATATATATATATATATATATATATATATATATATATATATACACACACACACACACACACACACACACACACACACACACACACACACACACATAAATAGGTTTATTATATCTGTGAGTATTTTTCAGTTCAACAGGTAGAACTACTTCTGTTTTTCTTTGAAATCCTACTCCTCCATTGGTTTCCTTTCTCTTACATACATTGATGCAGCCACATAACTATATCAGTTCTGTCCACTGGCAAAACCTATCAGCCTCCCACAAACTCCAGGGCTGTCAGCAGCAGTGCCACCATCATCACCACCACCAGAAGCACCCAGCATATCTGAATCCAAGCCTCTACAGTTGGCCTGCACACTTCCTGCTGTACCTGCATCACTTGCTTTAGGTAGGACTAAACCAAAAGCTGGTACGGCTCTACCCACTGCTATCAGTGGGAGTGGAGGTGATGTCTTAATCACTCATCATCAGTTGGCAGAGATTATGGGGGATATCATAGACAGGAGATTGTCTGCCCAAATCAGCCAAATGGAGAACCTGCTATAGTGACTTGTTGAGCCTCATTTTTGCACAGCACTGGCTCCACCATCTGAGCCAGGGACCAATGATGACAGTACCCAGGGTGACAAGTAATCTCCCACTGGATCTGAGCTAATGGAGGCTGCAGCTGCATATACCCTGTCCTGTCCCCAACTTTGTGTTCCCCTCAGGTTTGTGTCCATGCCCCCAGCTGATAGTCATTTAGTCCTCTCCTCATCATTATCTTCTGTCTCTCCTTTTTATTTTATGTTTCCTTCACCGTTGTATTCCTCCTTCAGTGTGTTTCCACTCCCCCTGTCAGTCATGTCTGTCTTCCCCTGGTGTCTAGCTTAACCTTCTTACCTTCCTCCTTCCACAATTTACCCTTCTCTTCATAAATATAATGTAGGCACCTGTCCCACCATAAAATATGTCCTTCCATCCCTCCTTCTCCAATTCCACTCTGTTCATTCCTTATTTGCTCAACTTCTGTTCTGCTGCTTGCTTTACCTTTTCAGCTCACTCCTGTAATCATGTTTCTAATCTTAAATTTCATCCAAAAATAAACACACCACAGAGATGTCCCCAAAAAAGAGCTTCTAAATTATTTATCTTTTTGTGGTTGTTCTGTGGATGTCGGGTTATGAAGAGCACCATCAAGGCCTATGTATAGCAAAATATGAATGCAACTGCACATTGTTCTAAAGTGCTTAAGTCCAGTCAATGCCATCTGCTACATATGTTGGCCTTGGCTGCCGGTGGTTGTGCAAATGAGCTGAGTACCTTCGTGTGGGAGTTTGCAGGTGCAAAGCTGGATAAAGCTCACACTCTCAGAATGACAGCTTCAAAGGCTCACCTGTAAATGAAGTGCTTGCGTAACTGAAAAAAATGTGAATTCAAATCTCTCAGAGTTGTATGCATTTTATTTCTCATATCTGCAAATATATAACAATCAGTTTCTGTATGCTATGTGCTTCATTGACAGGTTCCATTTGACTGCTTCTATGGCTCACCTTGTAAATGGAGTGCTTGTTTAACTGTTAGGATAGAGGTCCCTCAGACAAACAATTTTTATGTTTCCATTCTGTAAATGTATAGCAAACAACTGTTATGCACTTCATTGACACATTCAGTTTGACTCATACCACTCAAATTTACAGATTTTCACAGAATGTCCAGATTTTTGCCTCATATTGCTGGTCTGTTTCTCATAAAATTGTGGTTTTCTGGAAAATTGTTGATAAATCATTGAGGGCTGTATTCAGAAAATGATGACAGACATTTGAGTTTCAGACTTCATACCCTTCAAACAATTCATACTAATGCAAAACCTGTTATAATTTGTAAGAGCAATATTTAAAAGGTGTCCCTATTTTTGGGCCTTTGTCCCTCATTATTTATGACTTAGTCCAGATTTTTTGTTTTAAGAGGTTGAGAGGTATGGTTTGACTGTTTATGTGGCTCAGCTTTAAAGTAAAATGTTTACTAGAACATTAGTGAAGAAAAAAATGGGTTTGAATTCTCTCAGGATTATAGAAATGATTTTCATGACATCTGTATTGTAGTATAGGAACAGTGATCAAACTCATGTCATAACAGGTGTTAGTTGATACGTCTTGTTACTTTTCTGTACCCACACCTATCCTGTGTGTTTTTCCTCACATTTTAACTTCAAGTACTTTAGTTTGCTATCTGTATTTGTGTCTCATATCCTCTTCACCATTGTCATCTGAATTCCTGGGTTTGTCATCATCTCACTTTGCAGTCTTGTATCTGTTATATATGGGTGTTTCTGTTGCCCTACTTCCACCTCTGCCCTTACACCTTAGGCATATGTTCCTTATTCTTTTACTTCCCTTATTTCCAGTTAGTTTCCTTACTTCCACTTTTTCCTTCCCCCACATATATATCTGCATATACGTATGAAAGTGTTACTGCAGACAAGCAGTACCAACTTTGCGTGCAGCTTTCTGCTGACTACCCTAGAGGCAGGTGCTCACTCAGTGTTTAGTACAATTGCTCATACTTTAGTGTAGCCAAGAGTTGGTCCAACACATTCGTCCTGTGGGTCCCTTCCACCGTCGTGATGAGTAGGTTCTTGTTCTATCGCATACACTTGTCTGTCCATATGTTTTGATAATGAGCCTTGGGGCTCATCATGCACTCGTAGTAAACAGTGTTGATATGGCTGTAATTAATAATGTAACATTTCTGAATCTCTGGTTTTATTTCCAATCTACACAAACTGTAGCACAGACTCAGTAATGTAGTTTGTGAACCTTGTGAGGGCAAATTACATTTTATTGGAAAATGCCAAAGCATTGTGAGTGCCTCTCAAATTAGGATGGATGATTAAGGCTATCAGCTGCTAATAAGCTGTATCCTTTAATCCAGACTTGATACCTTCTGTTTAAATTTGGCTACAGTGTAAATTCAGCCAAGATATTTAACAAGATAGTGATGCTGTATTCCTCTGAAAAGAAACACAAGTAAATAGTGAATTTCTTTTCTTAAAAAAATCAATAATATAAAATTAAATATATAAATGAAATTCTGCAACACTCTGGTATGCATATTTCAGAAACCGAATGCACCATTCAACTCCTTGTCCCTCAGTTGTGCTTTTGAAGGAATGGTCGTAATAGTTCATAACGCAATTAATCTTGTAATACCCTATTGTAACTTTATGTAGCATATTTGGAACATAGACCTTCTGATTTTTATTAAACTGTTGCTTTGTTGAATAATTTTAGGGATGACCTCTTGAAATACTTCTAAGGTGATAACATCTCACAGTAACTCATTCATTATGTAAACAGCAAGAAATGCTTTTGAGAATTATATCAAACGATGCTGCTATTAAAATAAGGAATCACTTTTTCAATCCTAAATTTAACTATCAAGGTAATGACTTCGGTAAGTATCAGACTAGGCCTTGGCATGTGTCTGACACTCTAGTTTTACCAGAATAATATTGGATTTATAGGTTTTATTTTGCTGACTCTGATTCCACGTCATAAGATTACATTTACTTCAAATTATTAAAGATGTACAGTTAATAGTTTTAAAATTAGGGAACTGAGTTTTAAATTAAAGCCCAAATGCATGTTATTGTATGCTGCTTGGAGTATATTTCACTTAATCTTGTGTATATGCATGTCAGTGAAGGTATTTAGAAAAATGTCATTGACCTAACTAGTACCATACTTGTATTAGATGACAGGAATATCAGAAGGCTTTGTCTTCTACCTACACAACAGCTGCATTGATTTATGTTCCTATACTAATACTACAATGCATCCTAATGGAAAAGTGATGCATTCCTGAAGTGCTTTTCTTTAAATGGGATGTTATACCAAGGCCCTATCAGCTTGAATTGGTTGTAGCTCAGAAGTATGTACAAGATCCTTGAACCTTAAGATCAGATATTTGCAAAACAAAAATACAATGTAATGTAATGTAATCAACTTTCTGTCTTCCACCAGCTACATGCTGCAAGTGCATTTCTTTATTAATAATTATTTTTTCTAGTTATCGGAGACCACTGAAAAAGTCATGGTCTTTGGCAACCATTCAGTCGTCTCCCCAGTGCAGTCCCAGAGGGTAGCTGCTAAATCTAAACAATCTTCTTTAGAGAATGTTAAAGTATAGATGTTAGAGACTTTAAACAGTAGAAATCAGGAAATGCCTATGAGGACAGAAATGCTATAACTGGTGCTCAAAGATAAATTCTTTAGATGCTCAAAGATAAATTCTTTAGATTTTGGAAACAAGACTATGGACACTTCCTCAATGCTTCTTCTACATGTGGCAAGACTTAATTATGCAAATTATTGATTATCTATCTCCAGAACAACAGAATGAAGAGTCTTGGCATTATTTCAAATTTATTTGGAATTATTAGCACATTTGAGCACTCTGCACAGTGCACCCCCGGGCTTAAACAGGAAGGCAATGGGAAGGGAAAACAGCAGTAGGAAGGTAATCAAAGAGAACTAGCATAGCTGGCAGGTGAAATGTATCAGAATCAGCCAGTTACACAGGCAGCAGACCAGCCCAGCCCAGAACACTACTATAAACTATGCAAACACCTTCCCCTCTGATTTTTCCCATGCTATACACCATTGGTGTATACAAATGGGAACTTTTAACAAACAAAACTACAAAATGATAGGGGCTGCAGCAGGCAACATAGAACAAAATGTGCAAGAGGCTGAGGGTGGTGAGGATGTGAATGCTGGCAATCAACCCACAGTGAGGAGACTGAGAAGAGTGTACAGACCCAGGGTAACCTACCAGGGGTTACATGAGCTGGAGATAGTGGAGTGCTGTAGGGTGGACAGAGATGTCCTACAGCAAATTGTTGAGCTGTGCCGACCATGCCTGACACACTAAACTGATTGAGGGAATCCCATTCCAGTGGATACCAAGGTATGTGTAGGCCTAGGAATACGAGCCACAGGTACCACCCAAAGCTCAACTGGGGATATCATGGGGATCTCACAGGCATCAGCGTCCAGAGTATTCCACCAGTTCCTGGATGCCATGTCAGCACATGCCAGTGAGCATGTATATTTCCTCAACACCGTGAGGTATTGGCCAGCAATATGCATCTCTCCCACCAAATAGTAGAATACCCTAAGGTAGTGGGTGCTATAGACTGCATGCACATACACAACAAAGCACCACCCAGTGATCAGGGTAGGGCCTACATCAACCGCAGGGGCCTCCCCTCCATCAACTGCCAGGTTGTGTGCAATACCCATGGCATTATAATGAATGTGTGTGCTGGCTGCCTTGGAAGCTATCACGATCAAACATTTGGCATCTGATGCAGCTGTGCCAGAGATTTGCCAATGAGGACATCCCCTACTGTCACCTAGTGGGGATGCTGGTTACACACTGGAATGTACACACACCTGAATTAGAATGCTATAATGAGGCACACGCACATACAAGACTTATAATAGAGCATGTGTTTGGGATGCCCAAATCATGGTTCCAGTGTTTGGACACATCCAGTGGAGCCTTGCAGTACTCACCAGCTACATGTACCCAAATTGTCCTTGTATGTGCCATGCTGCATAATATGATCCTACGAAAACAGCTGCAGCATGAACAGCACAGGGCAGACACACACAGCCCCCCACCAATGCCAAGGCCTGCACAGGCACAGAGTGACTTGAAGGACAACAACCTGAGCCTGCCCCAATAGGCAGATTGAGGAGTGCCCAGTATGCTGAGGCCATGGCAAAAAGACTATGCATAGCACATACACTGACACAGTAGGAACCCGTGGAATGACACCTCTCTTTGACTCACACATACAGTAAAAGGGATTCCAAACATGACACTACCTGTGCTCAATCATGTATAGGGAGTGTACTATGTGCATCTGACATAGGCAGCCCTCCAGCACCATCCTCAATCCTGGCACACCCACAAGGTAAGTCAATCTACCTACCAATTGCCAAATGGAGTAGAATGTGTCGTTACCTGTATCTATGGTATAGATCTGAGCATGCAAGATAATTGGGTGGCTGAATGTTATGGCAGCAGATAGTAGACACCCATAGTGGCACCATGACATCTATAACACATACTGGAGTCACCATAATAGCCAGTACTACACAGGGTGTCAAAACACACTGCAGGAAATGTGCTGGGTGACATGTGTGTCCATATGTCTCACACATGCCAGTCAGGGAAGTTCATATACACAACAAAAACAGTCTCAGCCAGCAGGACAGGTGTAGAAAAACCCAAACAGAGCATGTGCTATGGCCTCTGAATGATGCCTATGGGTAACCTCCCCCCCCAGGCCTACACAGACAGACTACAGCAGGTCAGGCAGTGGGATGTTAGTTCTGAAGAGTAGGAAGTCAGACACTAATATGTAGGGCAACCAAAGCTAAGACCTGTAGTACACTGATATGCCTCTATTCAGTATGATAGGTTAGAATACAGAATGAAATGGAGTACCTGACATACTACTACAGTCATAGCAAAAGTGTGCATGTGCCAGGTGTGCCCCCCATCCTATGTAGATATGTAGAAACAGTAAGGTGTGCCC
This sequence comes from Protopterus annectens, assembly GCF_019279795.1. Lineage (NCBI taxonomy): Eukaryota > Metazoa > Chordata > Ceratodontiformes > Protopteridae > Protopterus > Protopterus annectens. Next base: position 1,299,195,432 of record NC_056731.1, read on the forward strand.
TCCACACATGTGTAGAAATGTAGAAACAGTCAGGTGTGCCCCCAATCCTGTGCAGACATGTAAAAACAGTCAGGTGTATCCCCCCCACAACTTTATGTAGAAATGTCGTAACAGTCAGATGTGTTCCCCCAACTCCCATGTAGACATGTAGAAACAGTCAGGCGTGTCCCTCCACAATCCTATGTAGAAATGTAGTAACAGTCAGTTGTTCCCCCCCATGGCTGTGTAGACATGTGGAAACAGACAGGTCCACCCCTTCCCCCAATCCAGTGTAGAAATGTAGGGACACTCAGGTGTGCCCCCCCAATCCTGTGTAGAAATGTAGTAACAAGTATGAGAAGGTATAATACGAGTGGAGCACAGATGGCTAGATGTGGCCAAGGTAGCAGGATAGGTTGTAGCATTTGCACAATGTGCAGGTCTTGTGTGTGTTAGGATGGTGTGTGTTTCAAAATGTGTGAGAGTGGTCAGTATGTATGCATGTTGCGGTAAGAACTGGTGGCCATTCCCACTACTACTAATAACAGGGACAAGCCTTCATGACTGTAGTGTCAAAGACAATCCTCACCAGTATAACACATGCTAGCAGTAAGCCATTGTAAATGTATGGTGGTAATATGTGTCACCATCTGAAAGACAGACATGGCATGGCTGTTGGGCTAGATATACAAGCAGTACACAGGTGAAAGTACCCCAGACATACAGTATATATTTGTCATTGTGAAATGGTGACACCCTTGCATTTGTACATATATTGGTATGCATCACAGTAACATGACCTGTAGTAGGGGATGCAAGTGATGTCTCCCTGAACACCTGCAGATCACAAAGGAGGTAGGACTGACATATTGGGAATCAGATGATGTACCCACACATGCCAGCATAACTGTAATGCCCCATGCATATTTGTGTGTCAGATGCAAGTAGTGTCCATTGCACACATGCACCCAGCCACACAAACACCACCCACAGACACCTCTCTGGCAATACCCCTGCTGTGGAGAATGGGTACAGTACGACCCTACCTGTATATGGCAATAGTGGAAGACTGCAGCATGCAGTGCAGGTGTCCCATGCAGGTGTGTCCCTAGCTGTAGGTAGCACCCTGCCAAGATCCACACCACCTGATCAAGACTGATAGAAGGTATTGGCATGAACAACTATCACATCTACCCTGTCACCCCAGGGGAATATACTGTATGGTTGTCTTGGACTGTAGAACTGACAGAATGCAACGACTTGCCACATCTGGCCTGCGTCAACACCTAATGCCCCACAGGCTCCTGCCAAAGGCCCATGTCTCACATGTACTGCCAATGCATGTTATGTCATGGACACCCAAATAACATAACACACTCCATTTAAGCCATATGCAAGGCCATGTGGAGAAACTAAAGTAACATGTCCACCATGGCCCACTGCATGAACTGTGGACCAACACTAACACACACCTGTGATGTGGTGATACCCATAGGGAAAGTATCACAGAATGTATGCATAATGTATGGAAGAGGTTAGAATAACAGAGGGTAGTGCGGGAGCATGGGCAGCATGAAATGTGCAGGGTCTGACACCAAGCTGTCTGCATGCTATCCCTGGCTGCAAACACATAAATGGGTGGCCACACACCTGCCCATACACCACAATAGGGGTAATGTCCTGACCCATGGCCCCTACCTCTGGGTAACCTGTGTGAATCTGTACAGCTGTGAGGCATTGCCACAGCAAGATAAGCCCATACTGTCATGTCGATGGGTGTACAAGTATGGGATCCTCTGCCAGCACTGTACCAGGTGCTGAACCAGATACACAGACCCAGCAGCAAGTGTCTGCAGTTCCACCTCCAGAATGGCAAAACTTGCCATGAATACGTAGGTGTCTGCCCACAATACTGGACACAGCTGCAGTAACCCTTGTCCCACAAGTCATCACTGTGAGCATGAATGTCCACCTGACAGTACATGAGGACACTGTGTATAACAGTACACATGTCTGAATAGCTTTGCTAACACCAGTACCATACAGCTGAAGCAGCACAAACACAATCACCTACAGTGCACACTATCCCCTGCACAGTCTGTCCCCATATTGCCAAATGATTGACGGGAACCCTGCAGAAACAGTATGCTACCTGTAGATGTACAACACAAAGGTCTGGACTGCAGTGCAAACTACCTGGAATTGATCCACACATTCAATCCAGAAGGGCATACTGGGCATGCTCACACACAGAGAAATGAGGGCAATGTCAGCCAACAGCATATCGAAAGGTCATACTGTGCATGCTCACACACTTAAACAAATGAAGGCCATGTCTGCAAACAACAGTGGACCAGACATATCTGGCATTTGCAGATGTTAGTGCAGACACTCATCAGTATGCAGCAGTCATGCTTTGCATACACACTGGATAGGAATACAGACATATATCCAAAGACAACATACTATAATAAGCCAAAAGTAGACATACACATATGTGTGGAATAGAGTGAGTGTCACAAGGGGCCATCCATTATGAGGCCTGTCCCACTCAGCACACAGCCAAATGGCTACAACCACATGAGGTTCAGATGTCACTCACTGTAGACCTTAGCTACTGGTATCTGTCAGCATGATGAACTATGTGGTACAAGTGCTAGTTGTGCAACATAAATGTACAAGGAAGTAGTCATCTAACAGCTGTATACATGTACCTGTGGAATATAACCCTGCATGTGCCCACATAGGGTGTGTCAATATCTATATGAATGGGTTATGGCCCATGCACACACACTGCCCTCTCCATAGCCATACTATGACAAGCCTGCTGAGGTCATCCACTTTGAAATAAGCCCTTGTGAAAAGCGTAGGCCAGTAACCTCCGTGGCACTTCCTATAACTGTGTACCGCTGTAGTGTGATAAACTAGTTAGGTAGGAGTTGTAATCCCAGACATGGCAACTATGTGTGTGTGTGTGTGTGTCACCATCAGTGTAGAGAGCAATGCTTTTTAGGCTAGTCACACTCAATACAATTCAAATACCCTACTCTGTCAAGGCTGCTGATGTCATACATTGTGAAATACACCTTTTGGAATGCTGCAGCCCAGTAATCTCTGTGATGCATCCTATACCTGCGTACGGCTGTAGTGTGATAAAGTAATTAGGTAGGAGTTCTAATCCCAGACATGGCAACTGTGTGTGTGTGTGTGTGTGTGTGTGTGTGTGTGTGTGTGTGTGTGTGTGTGTGTGTGTGTGTCTGCGTGTGTGTATGTCACCGTCTGTGTAGAGAGCAATGCTTTTTAGTCTAGTCACACTTACTACGATTCAATTGCCCTGCTTTGTCAAGGTTGCTGATGTCATACACTGTGAAGCACACCTTTCAGAAAGGTGTAGCCGGTAATCTCTGTGGCACGTCCTATAACTGCATACTGCTGTAGTGTGATAAACTAGTTAGGTAGGAGTTATAATTCCAGACATGGCAAGTGTGTGTCTGTGTAGGGAACAATGCATTTTAGCCTAGCCACACTCACTACAATTCAAATGCCCTACTTTGGCAATCCTGCTGATGTCATTCATTGTAAAATACACCTTTGTGGAAGGTGTACTTCAGTAATTCCCGTGGTGCATCCTATAACAGCGTCATGCTGTAGTGTGATATAGAACTCTGGTAGGGGTTGTCTTCCCATACATGTCGGCTGTGGATGTTTTGTGTGTGTTTCAATGTTTGTGTAGGGAGCAATGCATTTTAGCCTAGCCACACTCACTACAATTCAAATGCCCTAGTTTGGCAATCCTGTTGATGTCATTCATTGTGAAATACACCTCTGTGGAAGGTGTACTCTAGCAATCCCCGTGGTACATCCTATAACAGCTTCATGCTGTAGTGTGGTATAGACCTCTGGTAGGGGTTCTATGCCCACACATGTCGGTTGTGGATAATTTGTGTGTGTTTCAATGTCTGTGTAGGGAGCAAAGCATTTTAGCCTTGCCACACTCACTACAATTCAAATACCCTACTTTGGCAATCCTGCTGATGTCATCCAATGTGAAGCACACATTTGGGGAAGGAGTACTCCAATAATCTATGTGGCGTGTCCTATAACTGTGTAGTGCTGTAGTGTAATAAACTAGTAAGGTAGGAGTTCTAATCCCAGACATGACAGGTGTGTGTGAGTGTGTCTGCCTGTGTTTGTAACTTGTATCCTGTGTGGAGGTGGGTGTGAGTGTGTAACAACTGGGTTCAACGTGGAGCGGGTTTTGCAAATTTCTTATATGGTGGCCTTAGTATATATCACAATGTCCACTGTACAAGGATAACAGATGTGAAATAGCCGAGAGGCTGGGGTGCAAATCCATACCCATACATGTGACATCAAGGCCAAGCAAAGTTAGCAACCCTAATATTACCCAGAGAACACTCTCAACCCATGTCTCATACACACACACACACACATACACACACACACACACACACACACACACACACACACACACACACACACACACACACACACACACACACACACACACACACACACACACACTTGCCTAGGCAACAGCCGCTATGTTGGTAGTACCCTGCATATTGTCCACTGATAGTAACTATGGTGTGATTGCAGTGGGGTACAGAGGGCATGGCACCCTGTCCATCTGTCCAATAGGCACGTGCATGCTGTCAGTGCACCTTCCCCATGTTCCCCACTAGACACCTGCAATTCATATAGTGCCATCAAATGTGACCCACAAAGGACATACCATGCATGAAAACATTCCCTGTATGGACAGATGCCACTGACACCAGGGAATGCTGGTATCATGCTATCAATGTAGGTAAGGGGTAAACCTGCTGTCCATAACCAATTTCCTCCACATGAGGCTAGGATTGGCACATCTGATGATAACCTGTGTACACAACATGGGCCAGACACCCCAGGTACAGTTCCATATATCACTGTACATACATGTGGGAGGTGTGCACATCCCAGACACCATTCATGTCATGGAATAAGGAACACATACATGGCAAGCAATGCACAGCATTGGCCACACACAGTCACCCAGGTGACTGGATGGTGAATACAATTCTCACCTGTGTGGGCAAATCCTGAAACAATACCCCTGAGCCACAATGCAGACCAGTGTCATGTGGGATGATGCCAAGGTATACCCATCACCTAGTCTTGTATAGCTGTCTGGCACAGTCAACCACTACACACCCGTGAAGCAATGCACCCATGCATGTCAGTACTGGCACCATGTGTGTGTGTGTGTGTGTGTGTGTGTGTGTGTGTGTGTGTGTGTGTGTGTGTGTGTGTGTGTGTGTGTGAGTGTGTGTATGTGTGTATGTGTGTGTGTGTCTGTGTGTTGTATTATGCGTATGATCACATTCACACTCACTACAACCCCCATTGGCATAGTGAAGCATGCTGTCCAATGTCAGACATTTCCATATACACTTTGCCATATAACCTCTGTATGACCCCTGTGGTGCATGTGATACCTGCACAGTAATGTGTTGTGGCAATCTCACTAGTGATGAATTGTATTCCTGGCCATCCCATGTGTGTCAGTGTGTGTACGTTCCTGTGAGAGTGTGGTTGTGCTGATACTGGCACCTGTTTATGCGGACAGGCATGTGTACTACACCTACCATATAGCTACCATATCCCTGTTGCAGATGCCACTCACCATCGCATATATGCTTTGAGGGCTCCTGAACATGTAGCCTATGTGGCACATCCAATAACTGCATAGAAATGTGATATCACTACATAGTTGTCAGGGGTTTGATACCCTGTGCCGGTAGGTGTGTGACACAAACATGCTTAAGTTTTACTCTCCCACCCCTCCATGACTTTACTTTGCCTCTATCTGCCTCTCTCACTCCCTCTCTGGTGGATGTGGAGACCTACACCTGCTTTGCTTAGGCAGCAGCATGTGAATTGTAATTGATGCTCATGATCAGCTGATGGCCTCTGCATGAATTGCAGCCCTCCTCTAGCTGATTGCATGTGGAACAGTTGTGGTAACATCCCCATAGCCAATTGCATGGAAACACTTCAATATCTAGGAACATCATGTTGGTGGTGGACCATTTCTTTCACTTTAAGCAGGAACTAGATTTGTTGTTTGGCAGACAGCATAACAGATGGACTGGGGATTTACCTCTAACAACATACACTGTGAAAACAGGCCAACACACAGGAGGGGGATGTGCCTAACTTGACTACAAACTGTAAGTGCTGCTATACTGCAATTGGAGTAATGCTGTTTAACAGGGTGTGTGTGGATATGGTTGTCCTACATGTTTTAATACCTGTCATGTCAGTGCTATGTTTATGAGGAAACCCTCATCAGTAGGGTCATCTGCAGACTGGGCAGTATGTGGTGCTTTTTGTTTCTTGTGTTACTCACAGAGCATCTATTTGTGAACTGCAAAAGGTAGTGTGAGGATTGCAGTTTGTAGATGGTGACAGCGGTTAGAGTTACTGACTTCATAACCCTCATAGGACATATGTTGCAACAAACCCTGTTACAACAGTAAATGTATGAGGTTATCACAGCAACATGTCAATAATGGCCCTATGCTTGTGTCTCCAGCCACAACTCTGCCAACCTTTGTACATGTGTCATGCAGCAAGAGGTGCACATGTGCTGTACACCATATTTATTGACATCATATCTGGTAACAAGCCAGTGAGATAATCAGACTGCTGCACGTGTTATGTATAGTAGGGGATACACTTGATGACATAACTTGGACATTCTGTGGTTGTGTTTAAATTACTGAGGACTGTGTACTTATGGTGATTGTCAACAGTGTGTGTGTAATGTTAATATGTACCTTGGCCTGAGTACAGACTCTGGTAGATGTCATTGTTCTTGACCCTGGTCTATGCTGCTCCACTGTATGTTACCCTATCGGCTTACATGTTTGTAGGGCCAAACACACACATGTCCCACACCACAGACAGGCATCAGACAACACTGTGTATCAGCCCAGTATATGTAGGGTTAGTGTGTGAGTGGCAAATATGAGGATGGTGTTAAATAGATAATCCATATACTGTAATAGTACGATAACTTACCATATTTGGCTGTGTTCACATTGGTTGTGGTTATGTACTTTCACACAGGTGTCTGTTACTCTGTGCTGTGACATGCCTGTAGAGCCTACTATATATATGCAGGAACATGTGTATCCCCCCATAGGAAATGTTGGCCAGTGTTGAGCCAGTCTGCCTGTAGCCTGCACAGTGCTTTGTTACATGCCTAACAGCTTAGTGTACTTATCCAGTGTGATGTCATGTCCAGATACTTGACAGATGTACTGCTGCTGGGCCACCATAACAGTCATGTCTGTCAGACAAAGCAGTGTGATGTAGTACAGATGTATGTCAATAACTAGTGGGTACTATGTGGCCATGGCACCTCTGTACCAGTGGCTATTATGTGTCAGGACAGACAGGGGTGTGTGTATGCATAACCTATGTGGGCAAATATACACCAGTAGGTACGTGTTATACCCATCTACATGGCTAACATCCAAATTGTCAGGCTTGGTCCACATGTCTTGCACTAAGGGGTTCTGTGTATACCTCTGGACTGTCCAGGGTGTGTCAGACTGTCCACATATATTGGGCAATATCTCTGCTGTAGTCCACAGGAGCATTACTGTGCTAGCAGTGGTACTATACTTTGATGTCCTTAGAATGTCTGTAAGTAGCCAATGGCGCACATGTTAAAAGCAGATGTGACCTCCCACACACACCATGTCTGTGACGACAATCTCTATTTCAGTAGCAATAGTCTACAAATATACCTGCAATACATACCTGACATCCTCCAGCGCTACGAAGTTGGGACTATAGGGGCTGAGGTACAGCTCCACTCCATGTTCAGGACATATGGTGAGCATATAAGTATATATAATTCTCCAGATATCTATATAGATATGTAAACATACACATATCAACATACATAGATGGCTATGTATATGTACATAGATATACATATAAACACTCAGATATATACATATACAGAGCAATATATGTCTACACATATACAGATAGAGAGACATATGCACATATATGTATGGATACCTACATATATATTGACAGTAGTAGGTATATCAGAGCAGATAAGTATGCACATATATTTATAGATATCTACATATATACAAACATAACTAGGCATATCTGTACACATAGGATGTGCATACATATATAACTATATATACGTATATCTATTTATAGAGTGTTGTGCTAGTTACTTTTAAAAGTAATAAGTTACTATTACTAGTTACTTTTAAGTGAAAGTAATATATTACTATTACTTATTACTTTTCTAAAAAAGTTATATATTGCTATTACTAGTTACTTTTAGTTTTATTTGAGTTACTTTTACATAAGTATAGTTTATCAATTCTCATATTCAGATGTACTCAAACATTACTTGTGTTTGAGGAATGCATGCCTACTGCACATGAATACGAGTGTATTAAAGTTGTATGCACAGTATTACAATAATGATGAGTAGCATTTTGCAGTTTACAAAGTCTCACAGACTAGTCTTTATAGTCAGAGTCACAATTTAATACTTAAACCAAAGTGCATACAGCCAGCAACACAAGACCTATAACAAGTTACAACTCATCATATTTTCAACAACATACATTAGGCTAATCTGCTAAAACTTTCAACCATAAAATGCCACTCAAACATCTGTCATTTCATTACAATCCACCAGTATCAGTCAACAATAAGCACATTCTCTGCAGGAGTAAAAATCATCTGACTATTTCCACATTAAAGAGAACTGTAACTAATGAAGAGGTTGTTATGAACAAAGAACCCCCAGCAAAAAAGACCACAGTGAAGAACTTCTCAAAAGCAAACTTCACACTTCTTAAGACTGGAGTGGTTATCGTTCAAGGCCCCCAAGCCAGTGGAAACCACAACCCATGCTGCTGAAACCCTTACAAATGCCTTCTACGAGCACCTCCAGGAATGTATGGATCAAGCAATCCCTAATAAAATCAAGACCCTTTCCACCAAAGACAGGCGCCCGGTCTGGTGGACTCCAGCCATAAACAAACTCTACAACAAGAGGAGAAAGCTACTACATGACAGAGCAAAATCCCTAAATGGGAAGGCATCTCTGATCAATACTAGCAAAAAACTACGATCACTCATAAAATCATCCAAGGCCAACTTTGAGAGAAAAATCGCTAATGACACAAAAGACAGTCATAAATCCTTCTTTAGCTATGTTAGAAACCTGGGTGGAAACTCCCAGATATGATCAGAATTAGCCAAAATGATAAAAAAATCACTGAACCCACAGACATTGCCAACATACTGGCAGACAGGTTCAGTGCAAATTTCTCCCCTCCCCAAAGGAGAAATATCTATCCCACCAGAGTCTAGCCTCCCAAACATCTCAGATGCCCAGTTGAGAGCTGCTCTCTCTAAAGCAAAAAACACAGCATCAATGGGACCGGACGGTGCCCCGGCTGTGTGCTACACGAACTCAATGAGGAACTAAACCCACACATAAGGCTGCTGTTTAATCTTAGCCTTACTACAGGATACGTACCCAAAGCATGGCGTACAGCAACTGTGGTCCCACTCCACAAAGGCGGTGCTTCTACGGACCCTGAAATTACCGCCTATATAAGCTTCGAGCCTTGTCTGCAAAGCTATGGAGAGGATCATAATGGAACTCATAAATAAAGACATTGGTGACCTACAGACACTGGATCCTACCCAATTTGGCTTTGTCAAGGGCAGATCCTGCCTCTTGAACTTGGCTTTTTCAAACAGTCACTAAGGCCATTGATGAGGCAGTTCACACAGCCTACCTTGACCTAGCAAAGCCACAATACTCCACTCGGGCATCATAGAAAAGCTCACCAGCTTAGATGTAAACCCATATGTCACAAGATGGGTTGCAAACTGGCTCAAGGACAGAACACACAGGGTTAGAGTTGCTGGTGCCATGTCAGACTCTAAGCCGGTCACGGTGTCCCACAGGGCTCAGTCCTGGGCCCCTCTTGTTCGGCATTTATTTTTCTGAAGTGCAGGCAAACATAGGGGGATTGTGGCTGACAAAATTTGCAGATGACTGCAAACTGGGCACCATAATTGACACTCCATCAGACACAGACATCCTCCAGAAAGGTCTCATAGAAATGGATAACTGGTGCCAGAGCCATGGCCTTAAGCTAAATGCCAAAAAATGTATAGTCATACCCTTTGGGAAAAACAAGGTAACCCCTAATTACCACATAGGTGGTAATCCATTAAACACGGAAGAAGTTATCAGGGACCTGGGGACCCAAGTTGACAGTAAACTCTCTTTTGACACTCACATTGCCAAAGTGGTTAGGAAGATCTTGTACATTGCCCACCTGATCATGAAGGGATTCACATCCAGATCAGGAGAGGTCATTGTACCCCTGTACTCTTCACTTATCAGACCAATGATTGAGTACAACGCCCATTCGGAATGTACCTTACCCGACACCTGCAGCAGTTTGAAAGACCCCAAAAGTTCCTCACCAAAAGGATAAAGGGGCTCAAACATATGTCATACGATGCCCGACTGAAGAAACTCCAGCTCTATTCAGTCGCATACCATCTGCTCAGAGGTGATCTGTGCCTGACATACAAGGCCATGCCCAACCCGGAATTAATGGACATGCTCCACCTCAAAATCCAAATCCACCAGAGCCACGAGAGCAAGAGACTTAAACCTCAACACGGATATAAATAGGACGTGCTGGAGGGACAGATTCATCACCCAGAGACTCCCTACACTGTGGAACAGAATCCCAGTCCATGTGAGGCAGAGCCCCTCACTGACTCTGTTCAAGAGAAATCTTGACGAGTGGATGGGAGATCGTAGGTTTACCCCGGGAATCATCTCTGTATCACTGCTGGACAGAGGCACAGCAAACTAATGGGTATAGTATTCTCATCCTAAGGGGTGGTGAAAGCCACACACACTCTGGCTAGGCTTATAAATGCCCTAGGGCAGATAGCCTAGTATGAACCTATGAACCTATGAACCTATAAGAACTTTACATCTACAAATTCAGTGCCTGCTGCCCTTGAAGAATTAAATTGCTGATATTACATTAAAAGAACTTTCAGCAGTTGTTTCCTCATGTTCTAAGTTCAATGACTACATTTCTGGTAGACCTGATCAGACACTGATCATCAACCTTTAGTCACTATTTTGAAAAAGCCTTTACATCCCCCCATGACTGCAAAGCACTTAAAAGTATGTATAGCAGGGGGTGCAGGGGAGAAGCAGCCCCCTTGCTGGATGTATGTAGCCATCTTTCCAAGACATTGTGCCAGTGATGTCTGATATTAGAGTTTCAATTTTTACACTTTAACCTTACTAAACTTTTTAATGTTCAAGAAATGTAGAATTAGAATAACATTTAAAAGATGTGCCAAACTCTTATCAGGATGGTAATTAAGTCAGCAAGCCCACATTTGCATGAAGTGTGATGATGTGAATTAAAGTAAATAAATCACTATTGGGAAACATGTATGTCAGCAGCTCTGTATCTAGGTCAGCTCACTGGGGTGTGTCCAGACTGACAACCCCTCATCCCCAAAGATGAGGACCAAAAAAATAAATAATAAAGATCCTCAGAAAATGGACTTGGAACTGCATCAAAGAGTTTACATACGCTCCTTACTACAATTACTAACACCCTGAGCTACTAAACCCATTCATTTAGGGAGCCATTATATCACTAGTGGTGTCTTAAATAGGTCTATTACATTTTCACCCAATCTGGAGCTCCCAATTGCACTTCTTAACAGTTTGTACCCAGAGCAGCCATCCTTTTGCCCAGCCCTAGTCATGGCTCTGCATATAGGATTGCCATTAACTAGCAATATCATTTATATGTTCTTCATTGCTCTGTTCAGGTATACTCAACTATTCAAACAATAGGCTTGAACTCAATCAATGAAAATTTACTAAGAGAATACTATTATGTGTGGACTAGCATTATGCAGCAAGGTTATAATAACTGAACCTTCACAATATCAACTACAGACGTATAAGGGGAAGACGGTTCCTGGTTTACAAGGCCTTCAGTGATGAGATACTGACATTAATTTTACATCTGAAAATGTATTCTAGGATATTTAAGCATGTGCATTCCATGTTTGATATCCATTTCAATAGGACTAGTAAGGAAAGTGTTTTTTGAACTCTGTTTATTCTCATACTGTGAGATAAAGTCCCCAATGACATTCAGACATTTAAAACATCAAACTTGTTTAAAAATAAATTGTATTTATGCACGGGTATTTAAAAGCTTCAATACAAAATTCTGGAGTCTGTGTCCCAAGCTGGCTTATAGGCCTGAACACTGGTAACTCAAACCTGACGGTCTATTCTTTATGTGTAATGCAAACATGGAGTCAGCACTTTGTGTTTGGCGTAAAGGGTTCATAAGTCCTGTCCTTTCTATTTACTAAGTCAACCATGGAGTGCATGTAGTGCCTGATGTCAAATAATTCTACTTCTGAAACTTAACGTTTGTAAATCTTTGACATATATATTTTGCTCTGATGTACTAGATAAATCTTATTTAAAAATGTTTTAATATGTGTGCAGATTAATAACGTAAAGGTGAAATACAAATTTTTATTGGAAATACAAAATATGAAATTCTGAAAATATGACCAACGTTTGATACTTTTTAAATGAGGTTTTCCATACAGCTTCTGCCAATAAAGTTCGCAGTATAGATTTATGTCAGAAGGTACTTGTTGCAGTCTAAACAGAGATAGGATCACAGTACGTCCAACCATGATAACACTGATTTGAGAGTCAAAGGGCTGACTTTGTTTAATGAGTGCTTGTTTGCAGATCTAACAGGAATTGCAAATGTGCTTCTACTGCCCTCCCAAAACACACACACACACACACACACACACACACACACACACACACACACACACACACACACACACACACATACACAAACACATACACATGCCCTTCCCAATTCCTGTTACAGAAAAAAATAAAAAGGTTTCCTTACACTGCTCGCATTTCATTCAGTTAAATCCGTTCAGAAGGCCGTTCTCGCTCGCAGAGCATTTGAACAGCCGGAAATGCGTGCAAGACATGAGCTCCTTGAGCTCAATTCTGACAGGCTGGTAGCCCTGAGAGAGCTGATGTCATCGTGCACGTGATGACATCAGCTCACAAAACACAAAGCGCGAAAAATAAAAAACAAAGAGACAAAAATCAGAATTTGGACCCAAAAACCGAGTAACGCAAAAATTAATGCACATTTGCATTACTAGTTACTAAAAAAGTAACTTATTACTATTACTGCATCACTATATTGAAAAGTAATGCCTAATATTACTATTTACTAAAAAATGTACTGTATTACAGTAACGCGTTACTCCCATCACTGAATATATGCATATATCTAGATATACATATATATATATATATATATATATATATATATATATATATATATATATGTGTGTGTGTATATATATATATATATATATATATATATATATATATATATATATAATATATAATATATATGTACATACAAACACCCTTCAGTATTTTCCAGTAAACCAAGAGGCACATATAAATGTGGTGCACGCCCTCAATGCAAGTTTATCTCTCATAAACAAGAAATATTTGTGGCGGCTAGGAAGAGAATGTTAAAAGCACTCACTTATTCCAATTGTAATTCCCAGGGGTTGGTGTATATTGTTATGGGTGAGGGTTGTGAGGGGTTCTACGTTGGAAAAATGGAAAGAACGTTGAAACATAGAATCTATGAGCACATGAATGACATTCACAAGCAAAATTCTTGAAATGCCCTATATAGACACACCTTAAAATGTTACCAAGCTAAATTCACTTTTTATGTGATTGAAATAGTCCCCAAAGAGCTTAGGGGAGGCCCCTGCGGAAACAAAATTGGAATATAAGGAGACTTACTGGCAAATAATTTTGGAAGCCAACATGACGCCGGGCATGAATGACCAACATTTCTATTGCCCCTATACTCAAGCTTAGATCAGTCAAACTGTAATTCTACTACACAATGTGATGAATATATATATTTTTTGCAACAATATTTGCTATGATTGTTTTATATACATTTTATACAACATTTTTATGTGTTAATTGTTATAACATATGGGGTGCATACTGTCTCATATATTTTATCACAGTTCTTACAGTTAACTAGATATTGATGTGTTTAAAAATTTTTGATATATTTATATAACACAAATGTTTTTGTATTAGTATTCTAAGTTTTATTCAATATATTCAAGGTAGTAGACTAGTTTTAATTTATGTATTATATATATATATATATATATATATATATATATATATATATATATATATATATATATATATATATATATATATATATATATATTTTTTTATTAAGTAAAGGGTTCTTTAAATGCCCAGTTATATGTGGTTAGAAAATCCTTCTATGTGGCCCACCTAATCACAAAAGGGTTCGCATCCAGATCAAAAGAGGTCATTGTGCTCCTCTACTCATCACTCATCAGACCCATCATAGAGTACAATGCCCCATTTGGTATGTACCTTACAAGACACCTACGACAGCTGGAAAGACCACAGTAGTACCTCTCCAAGAAGATCACTGCTCTATGCAGCTCAACTGAAGAAATTCCAGCTGTACTCGGTTGCATACCGCCTACTCAGAGGTGATCTCTGCCTGACATACAAGGCCATGTCCAGCCCAGAACTGATGGACATGCTCCACCTAAAGAAAACCATATCCCCTTAAGCCACATGCTCTAGGGATCTAAACCTCACCACAACTATAAATTGGACATGCTGGAGGGATAGATTCCTGTCCCAGAGCCTTCTGATGCTTTGGAACAAGATTCCAATCTACATTAGGCAGAGCTCCTCGTAACACTCTTCAAGAGAAACCTTGACGAGTGGATGGGAAACAGAAAGTTTGCCACAGGGATCACTTCAATGGCACTGCTGGAGAGAGGCACAGGGAACTAATCTAAGGGGGTGGTGAAAGCCAACACATTCTGGCTAGGCTTATATAAGCTTTCAGACAGATAGCCTAGTACCTACCTATGAACCTATGAATCTATGTATGGGTATACATGTATATGTACATGTAGAAATATATAGACCTATTATATGATTACAACCATATTCCTATCATGAGTAAACCTAGTGGTTGTGTATACCCTCCCAGATGTATCTCACCGTATGCATCTGCTATGTGTATATTATGATAAAACAACATATGTGATGCAACAATCATATTAATAACAATGACTACACAATTTAGGAACTAAAGGCAATTGTTCAATACTACTCAATATGTGTATTGAAAGCTATATTGGTAAAACAACAGCTGTCTTCACAGTGGTTATGGCATAGTGGTTAAGTGTTGTGACTGCAGTGTACAGGGTCCTGGGTTCAAGTCTTGCAATTGCTGTTCATTTTGTTGCTGGGCAAAACAAGGGCTGTCAGATTCAGAGTGGTTAAGGCAATTTTGAGCAGCATTAAGCGCATTTGCACGGGTTTGTGCAAAGCTAAGCAGTGCTGAACTATAGGAAAAAATACGGGCCCTTACACAGTGTAGGCTTCACTTACCAGTGCACAAATCAGCTCAGCTGTTATATTGCAGCAATGTTGGTAACCCGGTCACACCACCCAGTCTGATAATCTGTAATAAGTGCATTTAATGCCATGTAAAATACATGTGCCTATGTGCTGTCTTTACAGTAGCAAGGGGTGTGAGTGTCATGTGTGGGACACAGACATATATAAGGCCTGTACAGCACTGTTATCTGTGTGAATGTGTCAGATGCAGGTGTAGTAGCCCAGGGTATGTGCTGTCACAGTGGCATGAAGTGTATCATGGCAGTACTACTGTTGACAGTGCTAACCCAGGCAAGAGCAGAGTGCTAAATGTTGTACTGACAACAGGCACACCTGCAGGCATAGCTGGACACTGAGGCCTCCCTGTTGTATCCCTGATGTGTGAGATGTGTCACAGTATATACCCCTTACTGTGTAATGATCCATCATGTGGAATGTAACTGTAGACTAACATCTGTACAGCACATTAGTGAGGGCTTCCGACATGTAGCAATGGCATACATATTGTTGTCAGACGTCTATCTGTCAACACACTCATGCTACTGCATAGTTACTTGCCAAGCTGTTGACTTTCAGTCCCTGTACAGATGTGCAGATGGCAGGTATCCGGCTAGGATATGTACAAGCAACCTAAGTTTGATTGACACTGACAGGTCTGCCCAGCTGTGTAAGAACTGGCACATATAGGAGATGTCACCCTGTGTGCACCACATGCCATGGGTACCTCCACTACACTACCACAGTCAACAAAGCATGCTTGGGTACAGGTCTCCATCCCAGATACTAACCATGTGTTTTAATGCCTGTTGTATACATGTCAACTTGATCACATCAGTGGCCATGTGCAGGAGGTGCATGGAGGATTGGCTAATGCATGTAATTCTCACCCTGAGGGTCACCACAGTAGTGTCTGTCTATAGATTGCCTGTTGCCACCTGGCAGATGGCAGGATACCACTGTACACACAAACTGACACAATAAACGGCACGGACTTTTTAATAAACGTAAGCGCTTTCAGCTAAGCAAATGCCCAGCCTTCATCAGACAAAAACCAGTTAACACAGCTTGGTTTTTATACATAAAACCTACATCTATAAGTGGCTAAACAGCCAATCACATTACTAAATTGATACAGGATATTCCTATCTCTTTTAATTAGATAGAACAACTTTTTACAAGCCTATATTAATCATCTGTTGAGTTACTACTCCACTAAACAACTTGATGAGTGCCTTATTTAAAAACAAATATTAAAAAACACATTTTTAAAACACCCAATAACCATAACTGAAGACATAACAATATCAATTAAATTGCCTAAGGCTTTTACCAATCCTAAATCTAAAATATTATGGAAGTGGAAATCTCACTTTCTTACAACTAATAATTATTACCCCCCCCCCCCCTTTTACACACTGGATAAATTATTAACCACTAATGCTTATCTAAGGAGAGCTTTAAGCTTAAGAATACACTTAATGGAGACATAGTCGTTCAAACCTGGAAGCAAATGTGCACATGTTCTAATCTGCCATAATACTTACTTAATACATTAGATGCAAAAAATTTATACACTAGTATTGATCAGGATATAGGTATTGAATTTATGAGAGAATACTTAACAAAACACACAGATTTTTCGGCAACTAAAACAAATTCCCTATGTACCCTAATGGAACTAATTCTGGATAATAATTTCTTCAAGTTCAATAATAATATATACAAACAAGAATCAGGGGTAGCTATGGGGTCAAGAGTGGCCCCATCTTTTGCAAATATTGTAATGGCCAATTGGGAGATTACCATTTTGACAATGAATCCACTCTTTGGAAAGGTCATCAAGTATTGCAGATACATAGATGATCTGTTATTCCTATGGAATGGACAACAAGAAGAATTTGTAGAGCTAGTCCAAGATTTAAATCAGAGTACGAACTTTTTATTTTTCAAAATAGGAGAATTTGGTAAGAGAATTTCCTTTTTGGATTTGACTCCCACTATTGACGATGTTTCAAAGACCTTTAGTAGCAAGATTTATAGAAAAAGATATTTTGCTAATAGCTATCTACACAAAGACAGTTTACATCCCACGCATATGAAAAGAGGGGTTATTAAAGGTCAAATCATACGGTTGAGTAGATTAACTTCAGAAGAAGATACTTTTTAAAAGGAATTGTCACTTTTAAGATCTCTGTTTATGAACAGAGGTTATTCCAAAAGGTTCATAGAAAAAATTGAGAGTGAAGTAGCACCTTTAAGAAAGGGAGTGGCTAAACCTATATTGTTTTCAGACGAGTTGGCTATAGGTGCACCAAAAGTATGCACCTTAGATGCTTCAAAAAGCCAACAGGTGAAATCATTTTTAACAGCCTTCCCACTACCAATAGTAAATGAAGTATGGATTATAAAATCAATCATAGAAAACAATTGGAAAGTAGTCTTGGGTAACAAGGATTTGGTGTCCATCATAGGTCCAAAACCCAAATTCACATACAAGAAAGTCTTAGATTTAAAACTTCTATTAGAATCAGGAAAGAGTGCTGGTGACAACAATAGAAATTTAGTTAGGAGTTGTACAAACAAGAAAGGAACTTTTAGTTGCACTAATTGCAAACAATGTAGGTACATGAGTAATTCTTCCTTTGTAGTAGTAGAGCATTTAGATCACACCTTTTGGGCAAGAAATTATTATAATTGCAATAGTGAATTGGTGATTTACCTTGCAACTTGCGTCACATGTAAGAACTACTACATAGGAAAGACCAAGAGAGTTTTTAAATGTAGAGTATATGAGCACAGCCTTGCCATTCAAAAGAAAGACAAAAACAATGCTTTGGCTAGGCATGCCATTACATGTAGGGATTTTAAGAAGTTTGAATTTTTCATTTTGGACACCGTCCAAAAGGGATTGTACTTGGGGGACTTAAACAACATCCTTGAATGTAAAGAATCATTTTGGCAACTGGTGTTTGGTGCAGATCAAGCACCAGGATTAAATGAAGTTATCAATCTAAAATGTTTCTTATTAAACAGATAATTTTTCACATATAGCCAACACACATACAACATACATATACACACATATATTTTTAAGATTTTTTAGATTTTTTTTAACATTAAACAACAGAGGACATCAAGTGTTCTATTATTTGCAATAACAATTTTATATGACTAGTAAACTCAGTAATAATTTCCATGATTTACATGTTAAAAAAGATTTTAATTGTATAACAGTGAGATCATTTCCTGTAACATTCTGTATTTAAGTCACTACTTATGTAATATCCTATGTTTCTGAAGAAGTTCACGTAAAATAAAAGGTGGATGAAAGCGCTAAAAAACATTTTGGAGAGTGGCGTTCGTTTGTAGTTAAACTGGATCATCATTTTGGTTTGGTGTTTTTTGTTTTTTAATCTGCCATAATACTTCTTACATTTATTAACTGTTTTTTGTCTGATGAAAAACTGGGCATTTGCTTAGCTGAAAGCACTTACGTTTATTAAAAAGTCCGTGCTGTTTATTGTGTCAGCGTGCTTCTACTTTCCCTTTGTGTGTTTTACTCAGTTTTTAAATTTTTTTTCTGTTTCGTTACTGTACACACAAGCCCTACACAACCCATCTCCCCTTGGACAATAGCTAGGTAGACAGCTATGACCACCTGCAGTGATGCACCCCTGTACTGACACATGTGTATGTATGCATGACTGAGTATAGCAGTGTCTGTGTGTTAGCACACCTGTACTTGGGAATTCCATGAGGGCCTTCATAACCAACTCAACACCCACTGCCATAGACAGTTGTGGCTGCTGCTGCTGTATGGGACATTACATGTGCCCTGTTAAGCTCCCCCTCATACTGGCTACATGAGCCTTGCAGTACTAGCACAACAGTGTTTTACAAATGGGTTGATAGGCATGGGATACCCATTGTGTTCTGGCATGTGTGTGTAGTTGTGCATGTCTGTATATGTGTAGGGTACAGCATTCCAAGGCCACATACTCCTATTACAATACCGATTACCACACAGTAGTACAGATAGTATTATTGATGCCCATAGGTGAGGAATGAAAATGCAACACCCTACTACATGTGTGGCATGTGCATTAGATGCATATCCCTGTAGTACCACTGTTGGGCTATACTATGGGTTGTATTGCAGTCATGGCCAATGTGTGATGGTGGGTATGACAGAGTGTCAGCATGGGTTTCTGGGAGTACAATATCCACTTGGGGATGTAGGTGCTGTGTACACTCTAATTACACCAAGGTACACCCAGTATATGTCCCATGTACCACATTATGGTTACCACTGTCACCATCAACCATACAGGTAACTGATACCACAATCCAAGCCAGTTATGCATGTGCTATGTGCAACCTACCTGTAACACATTGGACACATGGTCAAGTTAGATAGCAGCGATAGGCCCTGGTATCTTGGATGTGTGTCTGGCTGTTATGTGTCTGTTAATGTGTATATGACAGTATTTCACACAACATATTGTCCATATGCACCCATTACATCCCCCATTAGCATACTGTACATGCCTGGGGATGTTCTGCATGTAACATGTAATCTGGGATACAACTCTCCCTAAACGCTGTCTGATATGTGCAATGTAAGCCACACACTTCAGTATCACTAAATAGCTAGGTAGGCGTCTAGTCCCAGTGTTGCCAAGTAACAGTGTGCATGTATGTGGATGGGTCTACATCAGGTTGCAGGGTATACACACCTCAGCGGGTCATCTGTCCATGTGGCACAGGCAATAACTATTTTAGTATCCTGTGACATGTGTTCAACTGTACCCCAGATACATCACAGCCATGGTGTCACCACAGTGCCATACCCCCTTGTGGAATATGACTGCAGACCATCCTCGTGCTGACACATGTACACCTACAACACAAATGGATAACATTATAGGGACCGCAATCAACCAGTGTTACTAACAGCTATAATGCATCATTGCTGGGCGGCTACACTACCTGCCATATATGCATTAAACTTTACTCCTTACAACATGTTACACTGCAGTACTGTGGAACACTGTAGTACAGTCACCCTGTGCATCAGAACCATATTAGCCTGTCCTTGCATTGATGGTATGGATGACAGGGATGGGGCACAGGTATCATCATATGCACAGGGCATCCTTGTGCTGACACATGTACACCTACAACACAAATGGATAACATTATAGAGACCACAACCAACCAGTTTTACTAACAGCTATAAGGTATCATTGCTGGATAGCTACGTTACCTGCCATAAATGCATTACACTTTACTCCCTACAACATGTTACACTGCAGTACTGTGGTACACTGTAGTACAGTCACTGTGTGCATCATAACTGTATCAGCCTGTCCCTACATTGATAGTATAGATGACAGGGATGTGGCACAGGTTTTATCATATGCACGGGGTGTGATGTTAGTTTGCCAGAGGACAAGGGTGGGCCATACATTTGACACCATGTGTGTGGGTGAGGGGTGTGCTGTGGTGAGCTGGGTGTGGTGATGTGGTTTGTGTAGGTATGGGGTTGACCTAGGTGTGTTTGCATAGTGTGTGGGTATGCATGCACACAGTTCTGCCATGTGGCTGCCCTACCCAGGTGTTTATGGACAGCTGGAGACCATACCTGGCAGGGTGTGCAGTTCACTGCCTCCAGCCACAGACATGTGGACTGTGCTTGCCAGGGGTTCCATGGGCATGCCCAGGTACAGGCCTTGATGTGCTACTCTCACCTGGTTGGCTGGTACCAGGTCCCTCCTGGGACTGGCCAGGACCAAGTGATCGTAGTCTGTTGTGGTGTGGTGTGGACAGCACCCCCCACAGTTCTGGGGCTGGTACTGCTATTATAGGAGCCCCTTGGTGTCCTAGCATGTCCACATTGACTACCAGCTGTTGGTGTTGCTGGCCTACATCCACATGGCCGCCACACTCCCACCACATGTTCAAGCATGGACAGACCATGGTCGATGAGAGCCATTATCTCACCAGACCGTCTATCCATGAACTCAGTTAATCCACGGATGGCACCAGCCAGTTCATGAGCATTGTCATTTGCAGATGTGAGAGCAGCCCTCTCCAGCCTCAGGCCCTGTCTGTTGTAATGTGCTATACATGCCTGCGCCGCCATGACAGCCTGAAACATGCACCTGCTGGTACCAGCTATGTCACCTCTGCCAGGGGCATGATGTTCAGTGGCCCTACCATGAGCACCCTTGGACATCTGCCTATGTGGTGCCCTGCTGTGCATCTGGCTATGCCTGCTGTGACAGGACACAGCAGGTATGGTTACCACACTTTCCTGTGCACTGCCACTGAATGCCAGTTGTCCATCCACAATGGCCACTGGTGATGGGGTGTGTATAGGCACTGAAACTGTGTGCGGGGTTGGGGTGGCTAAAAGGAGGATATCAAACGTTGGTGCAGTGTCAGCCCCTGACATCCCCACCTGTGCCTCAACAGTACTATCATCATCTTTGGTGTCTGTATGGACAGCAATATCAGATTTCATGCAGGAAGGACCCTGACCCACCACAGCACCTGTGGGGGAAAACAATAAACACACTTTAAAACCTGTACAGCACTGCCTAACAGTATACACACATACACACGCACACACACACACACACACACACACACACACACACACACACACACACACACATGCACACACACCTCCATAATACCTACCTGTCCATGGTTTTACAGACAGTCCCACGTATATGTCCATGCGGTACCCCATCCTGCTTCACACTTGTTAACATACACACGTTGATACCAGTCAGTAACATATCAGTCCTCTAAATGCCTACACAAGCGGTCACAACACAAGGCCTGTTGCTACTTTACTTGCCTGACCTGTGTGTAGTGGTTTTACATGACCTCACAGCTGTCATTTGGTTTGCACCCTCTGTATGTCTGGACATCATGAGCATGGCCCCCATATGTGTAGGCTACTATGTTCTATCCATAATATCACGCACTGGTATGTCATGTTTATGCAATGCTCAGTACATGCCAGATATGCGGCTCCTTCATCCTATCATGTGACACCTGTAATATTTGGATACACTCCCTGGTGTTGACTAGTACTTCCCCAATGCATCTGTAGTGCTGCATATGTGGGTTGTAAGTGACCTCTCTGCTGAATGCAATATTAAGGGTGTACCTGGTGTCTACCTTCCCTCTGGATGCCTGTTCCATGCTACAGACCATATTATACTATCAGTTATCCTGTGATTACACACATGACAGCTATTCCTGGTGTGTAATGTGGCAGTCCATGTACATGTACTGCATGATCCCAGAGGGAGGTACTACTGTATGAACACCTCAAAATCACACGTGTGCATACATGGCCAACCATGTGCATACATGGCCAGCCACACAAGCACACACACACACACACACACACACACACACACACACACACACACACACACACACACACACATGCACACAAATATCCTACATGCATCAATCTCCCTCCACTTCACCAGAGTGACCCTACAGACAAACTGACTACCCACCATGATGCACACACACATACAGATGAGGTTGCACAATGAAAGTACACACAGTCCTCCTATTAACCCTCTGTCAACATGCGTAACATATGGTACCCGACAGCATGCAGTGCAGCTATGGTCAATCCATGCTGGCAACAGTATACATGTGTGTGATGCATGTGCTGTGTCACTAGGTGAAGCCACTTCCCCTGGATACTGCTACACCCATGAACACAGTATTTCTGTGCACCTGTTCTGCACCCTGCCATGTAGTGTGCAACAAACCTCACAGGTGTACAGCCCATTGCTGAATGTGTACTATTGTGTCGGTTATGTCAGCTTTAATGCTCACAACCCCTGTGTTTTCCAGCAACACATACCTGGTATGATATGTGTACAGATGTCATTTGTGAATGCCTGATGTCTGATGGGCAGCTCTCAACATCAGCGGACCATGTATGACCAATCCAGTACTCTTACACTGACAACCATCAGAGCATACTGTGGTTATGGGGGGTGTACACACCTTTATTGACTTGACGCACCCATCCTTGATTTGCCATGGGATCACATCACCCCATATCCTAGCAGTACATGAGCCCGATATGTGACATATGTCCTGTACTTTCATATGCAGTGTGTACGGATTGTGTTAGGTGTACAGCTGCTGACCACAATGCATACACACTGTGTGGGCATATGTGTGCACACCCTTATCATTACATTTTATCACACCTCTTGTTGTGTGTACTACAGCAGTCACTATTCCTGACAGGGGTATACCAGGGTTGGTCATCTGGATTTGCCAGTGTATGTTCAGTTGGCCCTACACATGTCCCCCTATTCTGCATGATTGCAAGGTCTACTCTTGTGCACATCCCATGGTGCTTACACACTGCCATCACTATTGCTGTGGGGGTAGGGTTACGGCTGCCAAAGGTCCTGAACCTGATTATGTGTAGATAGAGCCATTCCTGGCATCCTTTGGATCCCTGCTGCAGTGCACTGGTGTGTCATGCTGACAACCCCCTCTTCAGCCTTTGTGCAGATGCATGACAAGTAAGTCCTACACATGTGTGTCACTTTGCAGTGTCCCATACACTGAACGCCACATGTTACAGCCTAGTCCCAGCTGACAATGTGGACTACTGTAATGCCTTATGCCATAGTGTATCTCTGCAGCAGTTGCCATTGTCCTACAGGTATATGCACTGGTGTTGCACTGTATATGGGTGTTGTTCTGAACATGTCCCTACTTTTAGCCATGTCTCCCACCATTAAGTTACTCCCTGTGGACACATTCCACAATGACAGGATGTTAGTTATCATGCAGGTGTCGGACATACCCTTCCAATACTTCATCATGGTCACCCCTGTGACGCCGTGCATTTTACAGCAACAATACATGTACATGTACAGCATGCATTCTGGGTAGGTGTGTCAGATGTGTGCATGGAATATACAATTGCCATTACGTGCCTGGTGTGTCTGAAAGCATCTACATAAACCATACTCACTAACTACAGGCTGCTGCCTTGGTGGTATCCCGGAGTGACCTACATAAGAGGGTGAGAGATGCAATGTCAATGGCCACACCTGTGGCAGTGCTACAGGGTGGGTGCAGTATTACAATACATCAATGGTACATTTCCACAATACTACCACATCTGGACATCTGTTTATCACTACTATGGAGCAACACAATATATCTACGACATGTCAGATATTCATGGTCTACCTGTACCAATGTGGATGTATATGCAACAGTGGTCTACTGATGTGCCCTGTGTCCTTACCTACATGCTCCTCAGCCAGTGTGTGGGTGGCACCCACCTCCACAAAGCTATCCTGCGGTTGGTGGCTGGCCGGACTGGCAGGTGCCACAAGGCTGGCCAGGAGCTCCTGTACACATGTCGGGGGGGATGGATTGCATGGCCCCCCCTGAGGTGAAGTGATCCCCAGGACTGCAGCAGCACACCTATGGGCATTGTGAAGCAGGTCAGTACAATGATGCTGGACCTACTCATAACTGCGGTTGTGCAGTCTGATATCATTGACCCTGTGGAATAGGTCATTCCACAGAGTGGTCCATTCCTGCTGGTCATGGACGGCCTTGCCAAACAGCACAGGGTAGTACTGGATTAAATATGTGATCAGCACTTCATTTTCAGCTGCTGAATATGTTAGCAGACGTGCATGTGACATCTTGGCTGAAAGACATAAAGATAGAAACAGGTCTGAGCAACTCATACAGCAAGGTTACTATAGTTCTTAATACACATCTCTGTCACCCCCTCACCATATCAGCTACAACAAACTGTACACAAAACTCATTAGGTATCACTACAGCTTACCTACCAGTGGGACAAATATTGTATTATACCACACTTTCTGCTATGTGATTGTAGCCATGTTTCCTGTGTGGACCCTATCACTGCTGGCCTGTTACAGACTATTCACCTGCATGCCATTGTCAGGGCCACTATGGTTCCATATATGCCTGTGGTATGGCTGCTTTGAGATTGCTGCACATGTGACATTCTGTGTTATTGGGGATATCTATGCATGCAGTTGGACATGTTCTGGGATTGTGTAGACTATTACTACCAACATATGTTCTATAACAGTAACACAATAACATGTATATGTACTATTGTCCAGCAGAACCACCTCTCCAAACCCATCTACTTATGTTACCTGGCCAAATCACATTTGTGTCCCACCATGGGGCCTCCTCATGTCCTGGTCCAGCAATACTGTCAAATGGAACCAACCCAGGGGATGTTGTCACCCTCCCGCATGCACACACAGATATGCTCCTGTCCCCTGAGGTCATGTCCAGGGTCTGTTCCATAACGGGCTCTATAGACACATGTGGGATATGCTACATCACTCTGAGGCACCCAGTACACATTCACAGGGCTGACATGCTCCTCCTGCTCAGCCTCTAGGCCAGGCACCTTCAGGACGTGGACTGCTGTTGTGAGTAGCAGTGGGTGTCGAGGCTTGTTCCCATTGTGTCCATATTGGGGTCCATAGGGCATCCACATCACAGACCACACATACCATCCAGGGTGTTTACCCACCCTCCACAACTATACCTGCCACACTTCCCAATATTCCCATTCCATACTTCACAGATGTGAGCAATGTGGTCCCGACAAGGGGTTAACATGTGACATACCCATCCATGTTGCACACACTGCCAGCTGTAGATATCTGTGTATATTGCTATGTGTGCTGTTTCCTCACACATAGCATGCATCACTGTGGTAGTAATATAGGGGACATGTATTCACATACATATATGTTTGTGTGTGTGTTTGTATATATGTAGATATGTGCATATAGGTATATATCTATATATGTGAAGATATATGTGATGTATATATGTGCTCATATATATGTCTACTCATGGGTATCTGTATATTTGCAGACATACATGTTGATATATATATATATATATATATATATATATATATATATATATATATATATATATATATATATGTATATATATTATATATGTGTACATATGTACACATATGCATACCAATATGTGGGGTACATTCAGGCATCAGGTCCATAAACTCACAACACCTTCCTGCACAGCTGCACTGTTCTGCCTTGCTACAACACAGACAGGTGCTTCATATGGACACAGCCTGACATTAGGGTGGTATATATAGGAGCAGATTGCAGGTAACCCTATTACACACCTGTGACATTCCTGCATGCTACATCACAGATTAACCTGAGTATTCTGCAAGGGGTGGGTTGTGGATCCCATGTGTCCATCATAATGACATTACTTCCACCAGCAGCTATTAGCCACATAATATACATACTTGCTATTACACAACACACACTAAGATGGCATACATCTTGTCAGTCAGTGCTGATCTGCCCAGTTGGCAACTATTGCCCTTTACCCACAGGAACAGACTCTATTGTTCTTAGCAATTGTTCAGTTGAACATCATTATAACAACACCTGATGGCACATATAAATCATTCCACATCTTCTTACCCATTATTATGGACCAAGTACTACATTCAGTTACATGCATATATACTTCACATACCTGTTGTGGGAATTAGGTCTGTTCTGGATAGTTTGCAGGATGTAAGTAATGTTTTTTTTTTATTTGTGCTGTGGCTTTGGCTTTCGCTTCCACTTCCACTTCCACTTTCTCTCTCTCTCTCTCTCTCTCTCTCTCTCTCTCTCTCTCTCTCTCTCCAGTAAATGGATTGAGCTGCTTTGAATAGATTACAGCATGGATTTTGTAGGTGGTGCACATGATCAGGTGATGGCCTCTGCACCAGTCAGTGTCCTCCACTTGGTACCTGCATGCAGCTTGCTGTGTAGTACTTCCAATTACCACTGTCATGGCAACCACCTGCTATATTTCCCTACATCATGTGGGCGTGGTCCCTTTACCTTTTCTATGTGATGGACATCTTTCTTGTGTGTGGCCATCAGTGTTAGAGACAGCAGGTAGCAATATTTCTTACAGAAGAGCCTGCACACTCAAGTCAGCTACATATTTGTAGGAGGTTCCAGAAGTACTGACAGAGTGTGAGTAGAGTTGTTGTATGCATTCTATAATACTGGTGTTACAGGGTCTGTGTGTACATACTATTTTAACTTGGAATGCAGTCTGCCTGCATAGCTCTCAACTGTGGGCCTATCCTCTTGATGGCCAGAGGTGTGCCTATTATGTTTTGTCTGTCCACCACACAGGTCTTGTGTAATATATTTCACTGGCAGTGTGTGTGTTGAGTGCTATCAGTACATGGCTACATCCATTTCTGTTTCTAACTTCAAATTCCTGACCAATTGTATGTTGCAGACTATCCTGTAACACCAGTGACTTGCTTAGTGTATGACAACAGTTTTCCTCATATGGGCCCTTGTTCCAGCCTCTGTTCTCCACCTACATATCAGGCTATACTCATATGACATGCTGTCAGGGGTTGTTCTGTAGTGAGCTGTGAGTATGTCATGCTGCCATTCCTGCCATCATTCCACTGCTGTTGTGTCCCCCACACATATGATGGGGTTGGGGCCATATATGTGTGGCCTTCACCTACACAATACATGTGTGCCCTTATGCACTCCAGAGGCCAGTGTATGTAATAGTGGTATATGGCCCTGTATTACTGAGTCGAGGGGTGCACCATAACTAACCTAGGCAGTTACAACATATGGGGGTATCAGGGGTAAGCTGCCTTTAGGTATCTGGATGTACATTACCATACATTCCACCTTGGGTAAATGCAGGCCTACTGCCTCCTGCCATACAGACTCTTCTGTTTGTCAGTGTGCTTGTGATGGTGTCAGTTATGCCTTGTTATGCAACAGTTACATCCCATTTTGTCAGCTGAGGTCTTTACCCCCAAGGGATTGTGTACAGAGTGTAGATAGAGGCTGCTGAACTATACATCTGCATTACTTACTGCTGATTGTTTGGTATCCTGTTGCCCAGTCTGTCTTTACTATTGTACTACTTGAAGGCCTAGACTTAAACAGCAACATTTGTAAACCTTTCATAGGTTCATAGGTTCATAGGTAGGTACTAGGCTATCGGCCCAAGGGCCTACGTAAGCTTGGCCAGCAAGCTTCCATGGCTTACGCCACCCTAGAAAGTTATTTTCTTGTGCCACTGTCAAGCAGAGACACAGAAGTGATCCCTGGGGTGTATTTCCTATTTCCCATCCACTCATCAAGATTTTTCTTGAAGAGTGCAAATGAAGAACTTTGCTTGACATAGATGGGTAGCTTGTTCCAGAGTATAGGAAGTCTCTGGGACAGGAATCTATCTGTCCAGTGTGTTTTGTTTATTGTGGTGACAAGGTTTAGGTCCCTAGAGCATGCAGCTCAGAGGGATTGGGATTTCTTTAGGTGTAGCATGTCCAACAGCTCTGGGTTTGACATAGCTTTATATGCTAGGCAGACATCACCTCGGAGTAGGCGATATGCTACGGAGTAAAGCTGGAGTTTTTTGAGGCGGTCAATGTAGGGCATTTGTTTGAGGCCAGTAATCCTCTTTGTGAGATACTTTTGTGGCCTTTCCAGCTGCTTCAGATGTCTTGTGAGGTACATTCCAAAAGGGGCATTGACTATAATGGGTTTAGTGAGTGTCAAGTAGAGGGGAACAATGACCTCTTTTTTCCTGGATGAGAACCCTTTTATGATGAGGCGTGCCACGTAGAAGGACTTCCTGACTACTGTGGTGATGTGACTATCAAAGGAGAGACTACTGTCCACCTGGGTCCCAAGGTCTCTTATCACGCATTCGGTGTTAAGTAGATTTCTGCCTATGTGGTAGTTCATGGGTATAGAGTTTTTACCAAAGGGGATGACACTGCACATTTTGGAATTGAGCTTGAGGCCATGGCTCTAACACCAGGCATCTGTCTCAGTGAGGTGCTTCTGTAGGATGTCCACATCATTTGGGGACTTGACTATGGCTCCTAGTTTGCAGTCATCTGCGAACTTTGTTAGCCTGAGGCCTTCTGTGTTAGCCCATACTTCACAGAAGTAGATACCAAACAGTAGAGGTCCCAGGACTTGAACCCTGTGTTACTCCACTTTTCTCTGCTTTGAGGTCAGATTTGGAGTCTGCAACTATTACAGTTTGGGTTCTGTCAGTGAGCCAGTTGGCAACCCATCTTGTGATGTAGGGATTTATACCTAGTTTAGTGAGTTTAGCTATAATTCCAGAATGGGGGATGGTGTGGAAAGCCTTTGCAAGGTCAGGCTAAGCTGTGTGAACCACCTTACCCTCATCCACTGATTTGGTGTCTGCCTCAAAGAAGTCAATCATGTTCAGGAGGCATGGTCTGCCTTTCACAGACCTGAACTGGGTGGGATCCAGAGTTTGGAGGTTACTAATGTCTTTGTTTATGAGTTCCATGATGATATGTTCTATGGCCTTGCAGACCAGGCTCGTCAGGCTAATAGGTCGATAGTTCCCGGGATCAGTGGTGGCTCCCCCTTTGTGGAGTGGGATAACTGTTGCTGTGCACCATTCAGTGGGCACAAAGCCTGATGCAAGGCTATTATTGAACATGAGGCTTAAGTGGGGAGCCAGTTCATTCTGAAGTTCGTGTAAAACGCAGCCTGGGATGTTGTCCAGTCCCATGGATGCTGTGTTTTTGGCTTTAGAGAGTGCAGCTTTTACCTGCGTTGTTGTGATTACAGGGACTCTGCATTCTTCCTGTATAGATATGGGCCCTTTAGGGGGTGAGAGGGGGGAAAAGTTAGCACTGAACCTATCTGCCAGGATTTTGGCAATATCAGTTGGTTCTGTCATTTTCATGCCTTTGTGCTGTAACTCAGAGCAGATCTAGGTGTTGCCATCTAGATTCTTGACATAGCTATAGAATGCTTTGTGATTGTCCTTGGATTTAGTGGTGATTTTGTTTTCATAGCTAGCTTTGGAGGATTTTATAAGGGATCTCAACTTCTTACTGAGGCTCCTCCACTCATGGGATTTTACTCTCTTTTGCAACAGTTTCTTCCTTCTGTTGTACAGTTTGTTTATGGCAGGGGACCATTCAGATTGGCTTCCTTTTTTTGGAGGATAGCATCTTGGTTCTGTTTGGAATAGCATGATCCATGCACTCCTGTAAATGCTTACAGAGTGCATTTGTGTAGGATTCAGCAGTTGTAACTGTAGTTTCCATCTGCATGGGTGCTATGAAGTTCACCACTTCTGTCTTAAGAAGCAAGAAGTTGGCTTTGGAGAAATATTTTTCTGTGGCTTCCTTAATGGGGTGTGGGGACAGGATGTGGATATCAAGGGTGATAAACTTATGGTTGGATCGGACTAATGAGGAGTTGACTTCAGGTGTGGAACACCGGTCACTCATGTTGGTAATGACTAGGTCTAGGATATTGTTCCCCAAGTTCCAGACTACTGTATTAGTATAACTGTTTCACATTTGCATTACGCTGTTTATATGGATGTCAATGTCTAAACAGCTATAGGACATGACATATACAGCTGTAATAGTACACAAATAAAGCTTTCCCATGTATGCAAACCTGTGTGTGGTGTTATATCCTTTGACCTCTCTGTGGGTATATGTTGCAGGCAATGATTGTCATTTGTATGGGTGGCTCTTACAGTGTCCAGTTGTTAAGGTGGTAACTGTAGGCTTAGTGGCTGTTCCATATTGTGTGCACCTTCTACATATGTATTTTACTATACATATCTCTGCATGTGCATGTGCAGTTACATATATATATATATATATATATATATATATATATATATATATATGTGTGTGTAGAGAGAGAGAGAGAGAGATGTATATCTGTATCTGCATATATGTGTCTGTGTATATGTATCCTAGGGATGTTGATTGCTTCCACATTATACATTCCCTATGGGAGCCAGACTGTACTGCATGATATGTTACTGATACCAGCCTGACATCATATAGGTGGGATGGAGTACTGTTAACATCTTGTGCCCTTGTCATGTCAGGTCCTGATTATGGGATCTGCAACAGTTGGAAGTGTATCGCAGAGCAGATGTGTTTCGCTGTGGGAGGGGAGGAATACCTATTCGTACTAGACGTATGTTGTTTGGGGCCTCTCAATCCCATTACTGGTGCATGTGGACGTATATGTTTTTGTTATTTTCCCATTATCTACAGATGTATGTCCATATATAGCAATACATATATATATATATATATATATATATCTGCTTGCGTATGTAAATTGCTGTATATATATATATATATATATATATATATATATATATATCTGCTTGCATATATAAATTGCTGTATATATATATATATATATATATATATATATATATATATATATATATATATATATATATATATATAATGTGTGTATATTCCTCTCTCTCTCTCTCTCTCTATATATATATATATATATATATATATATATATATGTTATATTTCGATATTACACACACACACACACACACACACACACACACACACACACACACACACACACACACACACACACACACACACACACACACACACACACCCACATACATCTGCATGTACTGTTGAATGACTGGGCTGGATGATATGTTTGTGAAAATATCAGTGTTATATATATCTGATGTGGCTTAGTGGTAAATCCCTTTGGCTATGGTGTGCAGAGTTCTGGGTTTGAGCCTTGCAGAGGCTTTTTATTTTCTTGCTGTGTAGAACAAGGACTATTGGATACCGAGTGATTAAAGCACTTTTAAGCAATTGTAAGCGGGTTTGCATGGGTTTACGTGGGTTTGTGTGGAGATAAGCACTGCTAACTTCTGGTTACAGTTTCTTATGCTGATTTAGTTACTCAATTGCTTAAACTGTGTAGACATTGCTTACCCCTGTGCAAACTAGCTTTAACCCGCTTACTGCTGCTTAAAAGTGCTTATTCCACTTACCCCATGCTAATTTCTTTAAAAGAAAAGAAAAAAGGGTTGATAGGAAAGTGGCGAAATAAGGGCACAAAGAGGGAAAGACAGTAGGGAAAATAGCTAGGGATGTGCAGGAAGGTTTGAAGGGAAAGTCCATAGATACCCATTTTTTCTACAGCAACAGCTGTGCATATACACTGCATTTGCAGGTAGATTTGGACATCCAAACCCATAGGAGAGGGGTGAGGAAAACAATAATATGTTGTGATGCCAGTTAGACCAGATTATATGTTTCCAGTGGAAGTGTGTGCAAAATGGACAGCTATGTTTGGGGTGATTTGTTTTTGGGAACAGATTGCCCTTTTTTTTTTTCCAGGTGAGAGTGGGATGTTGGGGAGGGATAGTAGGTATATTTGGGGAGGTAACATACAAGACAAGCGAGACACATACAGGGGCAGCATATGACACATGTGGGGGGTACACACCTAGATGGGGAGGGGTGTTGGGAAATCGGAAGCCCATGAGCCCCCTAATGGAAACAGTAGGACTGAGATCCCCACCCATGGGGAGCCACCACTGCACCTTCACAGCCCTGAATGTGGCTGTGCTGGGGGCTGAGTTGCAGAGCCAGGCCAACCTTCTAGTTGTGACACATGGCCCTCGAGCTGGTGTAGCAAATCTCCGACCTCCCTGAGGAGCTCGCTACTCACCACGACCCAGACCTGGCAATGGCTGACAAATTATTTTCTGTGCCCGCTCCCGGTGGGGGATGAGCCCCATGCCTGAGGTTGTTCCACCAGAAGGTGGTGCAGGACCAATGGACAAGGAGGTCCCAGGTTGGGCCCCAGACATGCTGGTGCCCTGTGACATGGCCAGCTGAGGTTGGACAGGTGGGTCTGCTGGGAATGGTCTTCATAAACGTGCTATAGTGTTTAGATTTTATCATCATATGTAGGTTAGTAATAGTCAACTCATTCCAGGGTTAGGTATAACAGCATGCATAGATATTTCCATTAACTCAGACTCCAGATACGGAATAGTTCCATAGCAAACAGAACACATGCATATATGGGACCACAGTGGTAATAACAACAGCATGCAGGTACATTGATGGCACCATGCCACCAATGTTGGAATATTTCAATATAGCACATACATGGAAACAATTTAAATATATATCAACAAATAGGACATAACAAGAAGAGTGGAGTCATTACATACCGGTTGAGGTGGGTATGTAGTTTATTGTTGGAGATATGGTGGGGGGAGAGAAAGATGTCAATTAACAACTAGTATATTCCTGTAGTCCACATTACTTTCTAAGTCAGTGCCATTATCTGTACCTTACAAGTATTACTACACTACCCTATAGCCTTAGTTTAGACAGTCATTAGGCTGTCGTCATTGTTATACATAAACTAGTTTTAACTGCAGTATACACCTCTTAACTGGTATACCTGTGGAGGGAATGTTTGTTAACACTAACTGTTTCTACACATATTGCCATGATTCCAGGTTGATGTTGTACACATAGCTATCCAACTCTTTCTGCACAGGCTCTGGCCATGTCTTGACCACATACAGGTGTACCGAGACAGATCTAGACAATTGCCCACTTCAACCTTTAGTAACTTACCATTCACATATGCATGCTTTCCTACACAGTTATATCATGTAGCACAGTGTGGGTGACAGTGATCAGTGATACTTTATTATTCAGAGCAACTGCAACACTCACACTTCCATACAATACCAGATTAAACAGTACCAGTACAGGGTATCAAGGTTTTTAATTCTCAGCACAGTGTTTCTATCTGACATACGTGTGGGAGCAATGTTTGTTAGCACTGCCTGAATGTTGCCACACAAAGTTCCAGATTACACATTAGTATTATGCACATACATCTCACTCTGTTACTGTACACAGTCTGGTTACAGCGTGACAACATGGGAGTGTAGACAGGTCATACTTGGCTTATTACTCTCATAGTTTTGGGAGTTGTTAGAGTGACAGCTTTGTTTTCATAGATGTGTGACAATCATTTGTATTCCCTGTTGGCTGCCTAAACATCTGGGATAATCCCACAGACTTCCCAGAGGGGCAGGGTAACAAGCAGCAGATATGGGTCCATATACTTATCTGTACAGTTGTGAGGTATGATTCTGTATGCAGCCTACTTCCACTCCCAGGATTCAGACCATGGCTGTGTCTGCTGCAACTTAAACAATGTCCATAAGAGTTGTGTGTGCTATGCAGATATTGCTGTGTATCTCTTTTCTGCTTTCTGTCTTAAAATTCTCCTGTGGTTTTGCATTCTGAACTTATATTACAACACTCTTATGCAGGATTTCCTAGACAGTTATATTTTTTGGACAGTGTGGGCGACAGTGATGAGTATGCCTTATTATTCAGAGCAACTGCATCAGTCACAACGCCATACAATACCAAAGTAAACAGTACTAGTACAGGGTATTATTCTTGTTTTTCCTGGGCACAGTGTTGGTATCTGACAGACCTGTGGGAGAAATGTTTGTTAGCACTACCTGAATGTTGCCACACACAGTACCAGATTCCACATTACTATTATGCACATACATCTCACTTTGTTACTGTACACACTCTGGCCAGAGCTTGGCAAAATGGGGGTGTAAATGGGACATATGTGGCTTCTTACTCTCATAAGGTTTTGCGAAGTTGCTAGTGTGCCAGCTTTGTTCTCATAGATGTGTGTCAATCAGTTGTATTTCCTGTTTGCTGCCTATACATCTGGGATCATCCCACTGATTTCCCAGGGGGACAGGTTGACTGGCAATAGATATGGGACACTTTACTGGACATTCTGGACATATCTGTACAGTTGTGGGGTATGCTTCTGTATGCAGACTACTACAACTGCCAGAATTCGAACCATGGCTGTGTGTGCTAAAAAAGACAATAGTTCACGTCTCAGTTGTGTGTGCCATTTGGATTTTGTTGTCTGTCTTTTCACTGTTTTTTGTCTATGTCTCTCTCAGTTGTACTAAATGGTCTCTGGAGATTATAGCACTCATATACATGCATTCCTACACATTCTATTTCTGGTGCCCAGTGTGCTTAACAGTGCTTAATACAGCAGTACTATTATGTGATTGCAAATCTACATTACCATATGATACCAGAGTATACACATACAGTGCAGCAGTTAGACCTTTATTGTCAGGCTATTATGCTTTTATTTACATACAAACTATATGAGACTCTTCCTGCCATATTCTCCAGTGTATGCAATACTTGCCTTAAACAATACAGGTTTTATACAGGCAATTAATGTACTAATACTTTTAGATTTATTTCTTATGACAGTACATGGAAGAGTATTACTACCCTGCCTCATGCCGCAGCCTCTCCAAGTGACTTCCATGGGCTTCCTGGTTTGTGTCCCACTCACTTGCAGCTGTGGAGGAAATAAGAGGAATATTTAGCCATACCTATCCATGATATACATGAGCTGGCAATTATTACACACATAGTGGAGTGATACTTACACACAGTTGGGATATCCTCTGCTGTTCTAGTCTCTTGGATCCACTGCTTCAAGAGGTTCCCCCTTATGCCGCTTCAGGTTGGCATAGTGATGCCTGACTTGCTCACTAGTTCAGGGTATGCCAGTGGCACTGGCGAGGTCACGGGCGAGATGGTCCCAGGCTTCTGCCTTATATTGGGAACCCTGGCACTAGCCCTGCAGCAGTCTCTTCTCATGGTCTTTGACAAGGAGTCCTGCCATGACTCTGGACTCTTGGATGCACCGGCACTGCTTCCAAAAGGACACTCCCTCTCCCCTTCCTGACTTGGTGCCTGCAAGGGGAAGCTACTACTGGTTATGAGATTTATTCCCACCTGTTGGGTTTAAGTAGGGCCAACTTCCCGCACTCTACCATGATTGGATGGTTTTGAAAAGGCTAGGCTATGGACAAACCTGCCTACCTAAGGTTTGCATTTTTTAAAGGGGTATTACACTGGACACATTGAGTTAGCTGGCCTACACATTGCTTACACTTCCTAAGCTGGCCTGTGCAATGCTTAGCATTGCTTACATTAGACTTTGCATTATATTTTCTTTCTGGCATTGATTCATTATTCATTACATTATATATATATATATATATATATATATATATATATATATATATATATATATATATATATATATATATATACCTGGTATCCATGATTCATGTGTACATACACTGTATGCGGTCCTTGTGTTTTATTGGGGACTTTAACACTCTATTACAATTACACCTCACATCTGGGCTTACTGCTGTACTCCAGTTCACATATTTATGTTATGTAGTGGGTTATAGAACATATGACTGTATACTGATTCCTTTCACAGGTTCAGTTTGATTTTACTATAGTGAGGACTTGTTGTGTAATACCTCATGCTTCTGTACTGCTGTGATGGCTTGGTGGTTAACTACTGTGACTATAGTGTATAGGATCTTGGGTTCAAGACCTGCAAGGCCATTTATTTTGTTGGGCAGAACAAGGGCCATTGGATACAGAGTAATTAAAGCACTTTTGAGCAGTTGTAAGTGGGTTTGTGTGGGTTTGCTTGAGGGTAAGCAATGCTAACCTCTGGTTACTTATGCTTACAGGGAGTTAGCTTCACAATTTCTTAACTTGTGTGCACATTGGTTACCCCCATGCAAACAGGCTTAAACACACTTACTAGTGCTTAAATATGCTTACTACTGCTTATTGGTGCTTACACTTTCTTATTAGTGCTTACTCCCGCTTACAACTGCACTGATTTAGACAGTAATATCTAATGGTTCTTGGGAAGGCAGGGGATTTGGAAGCTGTATGGAGTTGTCATTCATTACACATTTTACCTTCCATTTGTATTCATGATTCCTGTGTATATATACTGCATGTGGCAAATGTGCTTATCTGGGGACTTTGCAACATTATGACTCTGACACCTCACATGTGCATTTAATGCAGTACTCCAGTTCACAATTATATGTTATTTAGTAGGCTATACAGCAAAAAAAATGTTCATAAACTGATTTCACATGGAAAATGGAATGTGCTGCAGTGGGACTCTAAATGGGAATGCCTGCTTGTAAGGCGAATGCTCTGCCCACAACACTATTGCTATACTGCTTCATTTGCATATATCTTCCTTGTTATCCTCTTCAGCCATTTAAGCTGAATTTGGCATTTTGCTGGCTGGCTTAATGTAACCATGTTAGGGGATTGTGATCTGTAACTACAGTGAATTTCCTTCCATACAAATAAGGCTGAAGTTCCTGCAGTACCCACACTATGGCTAGACATTCATTTTATACAGCTGCATAGCATTCCTCCCTGAGTTGGAGCCTACAACTGAGATAAACTACTGGATGCTCTTCTCCCTCTGAAGAAAACTGGTAAGTACAGCCCCCAACCATGGTTTGAAGTATCCACCTGCACAACACATTCTTTGCTGTAATTTGGATTAGCTAACACAGGAGGTCCTGCCAAAGCTTCTTTAAGCTTCTGGAATGCCTGCTCACATGTTTGGGTCCACGCTACCTTATCTGGCCTGTTTTACTTTGTCAGGTCTGTGAGGGGAGCAGCTAAGGCACTATAACTAGGGACAAACTTTCTATAGTACCCTGCTGTTCCTAAGAATGCTCTCACCTGCTTTTTGGTAACAGGTGCAGGCCATGCCTGAGTGGCTTCCACTTTGGCTGGTTCTGGCCTGATCTTACCACCCCCCACTCTATGTCCCAGGTAGGAGACCTCTGCCATACCCACCTGACATTTGCTGGGCTTAATGTTCAACCCTGACCTCTGTAGTCTGCCCAGCACCTCATTGATATGGTGAAGGTGATCTTGCCAGAAAAGGCTGTAGATGGCAATATCATCTAGGTAAGCAAGGGCAAAACCTATTTCTCCTACTAGAATATGATCTGCCAGCCTCTGAAAAGTCACTGGGACATGTTTCATCCCAAAGGGCATAATTGTGAACTCATACAAGCCAAATGGAGCAGAAAGGCTGACCTTTCTCTAGTCACCTGCCAGTAACCCTTGGTAAGATCAATGGTGGTAAGATACTTAGCCCCACCCAGCTGCTCTAGGGCTTCTTTGTCCTAGGCATGGGGTAAGCATCTGACTCTGTGTGACTATTTAATATCCTGTAGTCCACACTGTACCTGGTACTGCCATCCTTCTTTGGTACCAGCACCACTGGGAGGCCCAGGGACTGCTGGACTCCTTAATTACCCCTAGTTCCAATATTTCCTGTATCTCCTCTCTCAGTCTGTTAGACTCTCTCAGGCACCCTATAAGGGGCCTGCCTAATAGGCCTTTGGGGTCCTGTATCCAGATGGTGCTGCACCAGGTGGGTGCACCCTGGTTTCCCAGTGAACATGTCCCCAAACTCCTGTAACACTGCTCAGCTTTCTCAAACCTGGGTCAGCGATAGCTGATAGGACATTGCTACCCCTACCACTGAGGTCTTAGTCTGAGCCTCACTGTGGAGATCATTCACCAGATCTCCCTCAGACTCCTCCTGCAATCCACTGCAAATACTCAGCACAAAGGCCTCCCTATCATGGTAAGTTTCATCATGTTAACATAGTACAATTTGTGCCCCTGTCTACTGCCTAGCAGTTTCACCATGTAGTTAACATCACTGACCTTCCTTACCACCTTGTAGGGTCCCTTCCAAGCTGTCTTCTGCTTGTTGTGTCTGACAAGAATGTGAACCATTACCTGCTGCCTTCCAGCATACTCCCTAGCTTGAGCATTCCTGTAATACCAGACCTTTTTCTGCTGTTGGGCTTCTGCCAGGTT
Source organism: Protopterus annectens (assembly GCF_019279795.1). NCBI lineage: Eukaryota > Metazoa > Chordata > Ceratodontiformes > Protopteridae > Protopterus > Protopterus annectens. The sequence continues at coordinate 1,299,234,860 of NC_056731.1, forward strand.
CTCTTGGGACAAGCCCATGAGTTCCCTGAGCCTTGTCCTGAGGTTTAGGACATATGCCATAACTGATTCCTTGTGGAAATTACACTCACTCTCCCACTCATCTCAAATTAAATCTAAAGGTCCTCTCACTCTATGCCCATACAGCAACTCAAAGGGTGAAAACCTGTGGATTCCTGTGGAATCTCTCAGTAAGCAAAAACAGATGGGGCAAATATTTCTCCCACTCCCTCTTAAACTGGTTTGCAAATGCTAGTAGCATGGACTTGAGTGTAGAGTTTAATCCATCAACATGACCATTAGTCTGGGGATGGTAGGTGTGGTCTTTAAGTGCTTCACCCCACAGAACTTCCGCAGACAAGCCAGAAGTTCTGACATGAAATTGGCACTTCTGTCAGTCAGTATTTATTTTGGAAAGCCTACTCTGCTGCAAATCTCAAACAAAGCACTTGCCACCTTTTCCGTCTCAATGGAGGACAAAGCCACTACCTCAGCGTATCTTGTATTATAATCTACTACCATTAGGATATAATTTTTCACTGTGGATCCCGGGGTACTCAGAGGCCCCACAATGTCCATAGCTACCCTTTGAAATGGCTCCTGAATCACAGGCAAAAGCATCAAAGAGCTTTCACTTTGTCTCCTGCCTTGCCTACATTTTGCCACTGCTCACAGGTCCTACAGTACCCTGTTACATCTCTGGAAATCCCAAGCCAATAGAAGTTCTGCATAACATGTCTTTTTGTACATTTTATGCCCTTGTGACCTGCAAAGGGAATATCATGGGCTATGGCTAGAAGTGCCAGATGGTAGGCTCTGGGTACTACCAACTGCTGTATTCTCTCACCCTCTAGCCCTCCCTTGGGGTCCACTCTCTATACAGTAACCCTTTGACCCAGTATACAGATTCCCCCTTTCCTTGAGAATCTCATACCTTACTAGCTACCTCTCTCAGGCCTTCTAATGTAGGGTCTGAAAGCTGAGCCTGTCTCATCTCTTTCTTTGTAACCCTTCCCAGCTCCCTTCCACAGCAAGTCTGGTATCCTCTGACAGTGGTGTCTCACTGTCAGCCTGGGTACTACTACTCACCTCTGCCCTTGCAGCCACTATGTCCAAGGGACCATCAGTACCAACAAGCAGCTGTGGCTCACCTTCAGTCTCACTGCTACAGGGTAGCTTCCTGTCTGAAGTAACCACCTCAATAGTCCTAGTGGCAAGTGTGCAGTCTGTCTGGGTCTCTCACAAGATACTACACCCACATGTTTGTCTCCAGCCTGACTGTGTGTAACTGCATGAACACACAGTACTACATTATCAAAATCATTCACTATCAAGACATCTGCAGGGATATCCTCAAACACACCTACTTGCTGGCTACCTTTTCCACCCTCCCAGTCAAGGTGAACCCTAGCCAAAGGTATTTATAGTGAGTCCCCTTCTAAAGCTCTGACTGGAGTACACTGCCCAGGCAAGTACTGTAATCATTGAAGGCTTCACAATGGCCATGTCAGAGGCTGCGTCTCTCTTAGCAACAGTCTCTTTTTGTATTGAGACAACCTACTGTTGCCATTCCCACTCACTGGTTCTCTCACCTTTTGTTCCCCATCTTGCCTCCATGGAATCTATATGCTACATGGCCCCACTGGTTGCATTCACAACATTTAACCCTAGGTTCTAGACATGTACCTAGACTAGTGGCTTCCCTGTTACTGGCAGATTCAGTTGGGACAGTCTGGGCTGCCCACCACTTAGACACATGAGCAGCACTGGGTGTCCCTTTCCTGTGGAGGTATGCTCTGTTTAAGTATAGGTCTCCCTTCTTCCCCAACTCATCTACAGTAAGGCATTGTCTATTAGCTATCCAGAACATCATGTTCTCAGGCAAAGTGCTAAGGGCTAGTTCCCTCACCAAAAGGTCTGCCATCCTTTAAAACTGGTGACCTGACATCCACTCACCCATCTGTGAAAATAAGTGCTTAGTTCAGCAACATATTCATACACATTTTCATCTGCCTTGCGTCTATGCTCTGGAAACATTTTTCTGTAAGCTTCAGATGTTATAGGTTCATAGGTTCATAGGCTATTAGCCCTAGGGCTTATATAAGCCTAGCCGAAAAGGTACCCTGGCTTTCACCATCCAAGAAAATTATTTTCCTGTGCCCCTGTCGAGCAGAGCTACAGAAGTGATCCCTGGGGTGAATTTCCTATTTCCCATCCAATCATCAAGATTTTTCTTGAAGAGTACTAATAAGGAGCTTTGTTTGATAAAGATAGGTAGTTTGTTCCAGAGTATGGGAAGTCTCTGGGACAGAAATCTATCCTTCCAGCATGTTCTGTTTATTGTGGTAACAAGGTTTAGGTCTCTAGAGCATGTAGCTTTGAGGGATTGGGATTTCTTTAAGTGGAGCATGTCCAAAAGCTCTGGGTTTGACATAGCTTTGTATGTTAGGCAGAGATCGCCTCTGAGTAGGCGATATGCAATGGAGTAAAGCTGGAGATTTTTGAGACGGTCTGCATAGGGCATCTGTTTGAGGCCAGTAATACTCTTTGTGAGGTATGTCTGAGGCCTTTCCAGTTGTTGTAGATGTCTTGTGAGGTACATATCAAAAGGGGCGTTGTACTCTATAATGGGTCTAATGAGTGATGAGTAGAGGGGAACAATGACCTCTTTTTTTCTGGATGTGAAACCTTTTTCGATGAGGTGAGCCACGTAGAAGGATATTCTGACCACTGTGGTGATGTGATTATCAAAGGAGAGACTACTGTCCACCTGTGTCCCAAGGTCTCTTAATACACTTTTGGCATTAAGTAGACTACCACTTATGTGGTAGTTCATGGGTACAGAGTTTTTACCAAAGGAAATGACAATACACTTTTTAGCATTGAGCTTCAGGCCATGGCTTTGACACCAGGCATCTGTCTCAGTGAGGCCCTTTTGTAGTATGTCCACATTGTTAGGAGTTTCAATTATGGCTCCTAGTTTGCAGTCATCTGCAAACTTTGTTAGCCAAAGATCTTCTGTGTTAGCCTGTACTTCAGAGAAGTAGATACTAAACAGGAGAGGACCCAGGACTGAACCCTGTGGTACTTCACTTGTCACTGGTCTGAAGTCGGATTTGGAGTCTGCTACTTTCACAGTGTGGGTTCTGTCCATGAGCCAGTTGGCAACCCATCTTGTGACATAGGGATTTATACCTAGTTTAGTGAGTTTATCTATAATTCCAGAGTGGGGGATGGTGTTGAAAGCCTTAGCGAGATCTAGATAAGCTGTGTGAACCACCTTACCCTCATCTATTGCTTTGGTGACTGCTTCGAAGAAGTCAATCAGGTTTAGGAGACATGATCTGCCTTTTACTAACCAGAACTGGGTAGGGTCCAGAGTTTGGAGATTTCTGATGTCTTTGTTTATGAGTTCCATGATGATATGTTCCATGGCCTTGCAGACCAGGCTCGTCAGGCTAATGCGGCGGTAGTTCCCGGGGCCCATTGTGGCCCCCCTTTGTCTAGTGGGATAACCGTCATGGTGCATCATTCAGTGGGCACAAAGCCTGAGGTGAGGTTATGATTGAACATGATACTTAGGTAAGGTGCCAGTTCATTCTGTAGTTCGCGTAGAATGCAGCCTGGGATATTGTCAGGTCCCATTGGATGCTGTGTTCTTGGCTTTGGAGAGTGAGATTTTTACCTGTGCAGTCGTGATTACAGGGACTTTGCATTCTTCCAGTATAGAGATGGGCCCTCTAGGGGGTGAGATGGGGGTAAAGTTAACACTGAACCTATCTGCCAGGATGATGGCAATTTCAGTTGGTTCTGTATATTTAGTGCCATTGTGCTGTAACTCAGAGCAGATCTGAGTGTTGCCATTGAGATTCTTGACATAGCTATAGAATGCTTTGTGGTTGTCTTTAGAGTCAGTGGCAATTTTGTTTTTGTAACTAGCTTTGGAGAATTTTATGAGGGATCACAGCTTCTTACTGAGGTTGACCCCTGAGTTCCTCCCGTCATGGGATTTTACTCTTTTTTGCAACAGTTTCTTTCTTCTGTTGTAGAGTTTGTTTATGGACCACCAGATTGGCTTCCTTTTTCGTGAGGATAGCATCTTGGTTCTATTAGGGATAGCATGATCCATGCACTCGTGTAAGTGCTTATAAAGTGCATTTGTGTAGGATTCAGCAGTCATACCTCTATTGTCCATCTGCATGGGTGTCATGAAGTTTGCCACTTCTGTCTTAAGAAGTGTGAAGTTGGCTTTGGAGAAGTTTTTTACTGTGGTTTCCCTAATTGGGGGTGGGGGCAGGATGTGGATGTCTAGGGTGATTAGCTTGTGATCGGATCTGACCAACGAGGAATTGACCTCTGGTGTGGAACACTGGTTACCCATGTTGGTAATGAACAGGTCTAGGATATTGCTGCCCTTGGTAGGGGTGTGAATAAGCTGATCCAAGGCACTGGAATTTATGAATTCCAGAAAACATTGAGCAAAAGAGTTGGTACATGAGTAGTTTTCCCAGTTAATGGTGGGGTAGTTGAAATTGTCCATTATTAGGGTGTTGGGTTGTACCCTAATACTTTCCAGTGTATCAAGAAATGAGGAGTGGGAATCCTGGGGCAAGGTGGGAGGTCATTAGCAAGCTACAATTTGGATTGTGGTCTTGCCCAGAGTTAGTTGCACTTGGATAATCTTGGATGCATTATGCTGTACAGCTAGCCTGGAGGTGTGGATATCCTTAATGAATATGGATGCGCCTCTACCTTTAGTGCTTCATTCTGGGTTAGGTGGCCAAAAGGTGTGGTATGAATTATAGCCTGGTGATGCAGGGGTGCTCTCTGGAGCTTTGAACCAGGTCTCTTTCACTGCACAGATGTCGACGTTCTCCATTTTAAGGAGTGCCTCGAGGTAGTGCATTTTGAGGTTTAGACTTCTAGCATTGAGTAACATTACCCTCAGATTTTGCTTGCTCATACCTGTTACGGCGGTGAATTTGTCATTTCAGCCTTGCCTAAAAAAGGCACTATAGGGGTGGCAAGAGCCTTAGCCAGTATCCGGAATCCCAAGGGCGACAGATGCCAGCCATCTCTGGCAAAGCATCGTGGTCTGTCGATCATGTCGTCCCAGGCAGATAAATACTGGATCCCCTTAGAATTACACCAGAAGCTTAGCCAATTGTTGAAGTCAGTCATTTTCTCCTTGTACTGTGGTATAATTCTGGGTGATGGCAGGAAGCTACTCAGGGCTAGGGTCATACCTGCCTGGGCTACAAGATCAGAGAGCTCCTCCATGTCTCTTTTCATGTAGTCCAGGGAGGCACGTTTCAGGTTATTCACACCAACATAGACAATGACAGTGTCATATTTGTCCTTGTTATGGAGTGACCTTAGTGCGTGCATTATGTAGTGGATCCTGGCACCTGACAGGCAGCTGAAAGTACCTTTCTCCTTGTTTAGCCTGGTGAGTGGAACATCAGTTTGCCTGACTAAGACTAGAGTGTTGGGTACGTTGTTATGCCTTATGGGCTGTGGTTAAGTGGCACACTGAGTTTTTGGGCTATGTGTAATTTGGGTTGTGTTGGGGGGGTGGAGTTTGCTTGCTTTTCTGCTTTGGAGATCCCTGATGCTTGGGCAGGTTTTTATTGAGATCCTCCATGAATGTAGGTGTGTGTTTTGTTTTTCTATGTGTGTGTTTTGGTGGTGTAGATTTTGAGGGACTATGTGATGAGTGTGGTGCAAGCGTTTACCTTCTTCTCTTGACTGTCTAGTCCAGTCTTGGGTGAAGAGAGCTTTGCTTCCAGTTTGGCTATATAAGTGCATCTCTCACAGGTTGTAGTGTTGGGTGGTAGGAGGAGAGGGTTGTCTGTGCACATGAGGTAATTGCTGCATTGCCCCAAGATGCCCAGATTCATCAGGTAGACAGGAAAAATCACCGGGAGCTGACCCTTAGACATGCCTGGATATGTGCTTATTTGTTTTGGTGGTTTAGGTTTTGAGGGACTATGTGATCAGTGTGGTGTGGTGCAAGCGTTTACCTTCTCCTCTTGACTGTCTAGTCCACTCTTGGGTAAAGAGAGCTTTGCTTCCAGTGTGGCTATATAAGTGCATCTCTCACAGGTTGTAGTGTTGGGTGGTAGGAGGAGAGGGTTGTCTGTGCACATGAGGCAATTGCTGCATTGTCCCAAGATGCCCAGATTCATCAGGTAGACAGGAAAACTCACCGGGAGCTGACCCTTAGACATGCCTGGATAGGTGCTTATTTATTAAGTACTAAAAGCTGCTTTCCTCTAGACAAGTGAGGAAAGTTGAGTGCTGTAGTAATGTGCAGCTTATTTAGTGCGTACAATGAGTTCTGAACAAGTGCTGAGTTCAAAGGAACAGATTTGAGTGCTGAAACTAGAAAACAGGCTAGTTCTAAGAAACACAATTAAGCTAGAAGGCTTCCCTCCAGCACAGAAAGGCTTGGGGGCTCAGAAGCCTGCAAACAGTCTAGACCACTTACAGGAAAGACAGAAAACAAGCTTAAACATTTTTTTTCTTTCCCAGATGCTCTCTTTGTAAACAGTAGGAGTGCCTGAAATTAGAATATGATCTCACTGCACTCAGTTGAGTGAGCAAATAAGATTGGCCCAGAAGGAGTATCCAAACACAAATTTACAAGAAGGCCGGGCAGTTTCAAAGCCACCAAGATTAACAACAAAACAAAACCTGGGAGGGTGGGTGGAGAACTAACTGAAAAACCAGTCAAAACTTTCAGTTTAGTTAATATTCAATGCAACACAAATAAATCAGTTAAAATGCTGTATTATTTGAAAACAGTGCAGATTAAAGGTACTTAAATTCTCTTATACATCCAGTTGAATACAGCTAGATCTTAGCTGGCCAAAGCTCAGGTTTTAAGCAGAAAATATTCCAAAATGTACAACTTAAATAGGCAGTAACAGAATATCAATGAATGAGACTACCCCCGAATGCAATTATTGTCTATGCAGGAATTCTAACAGGCAATAAAATCTAGCAAGCACTAACTGAAAAAACAGAGTCAAAACTTCCAGTTCAGTTAATATTCAATGCAATACAAATAAATGAATTAAAATGCTGAATTATTTGAAAAAAATGCAGATAAATCTTAAAGAATTATCTTAAAAAATTCTAGAAAACAATTCTTTACAACATTATAATTTAAAAAGTCATGATCAGACAGTTTAGATAGAACATTTACAGCTATACCATGGAGTAAGGGAGAGTCAGGGACTGTACCCAGAGCCCTTGGTCAATATTATACTGCTTACATACCTTCTCAAACATATGAATGAAATTATCACAATTTTCCACCTCTGTAAATTGTGGAAGATATTTACTGAGCTTTGTTGATTCCGGAATTTGGTTACTTCCTTCCCCATTACCTCCATGACTTTAGGGAAGAGTCAGCATCTTCTTTTCATGTTGCCTCTGCCTCTCCTCCTCAGCTTTCAGGCATAGCAGTTTCTCATTCTCGTCAGCCTGCAGACATAGCAGTTTCTCATTTTTCTCAGTCTCTAGATGCATCAGTCTCTCTGCTGCTTCCATTTCCAAATGCTTGGAATTCCACCCATTGTTTCTTTAACTCCAGATGGATTTTTAAGTCCTCTGTAGAAAGGTTGAGCTGTCCATTCTCTGAGTGTTGTACATCTCCACGGCTGGTCTGATTGTCCTCCTGGTTGCTATTCTCTGATGCAGCTGTGACTAAACCTGCAATCATGTCTGCTTTAGTCAGGATTCCATGAACTAGTCCTTTAGCCTGGCACATCTTAGCCAACTGGCTCCTTGTCAGCTTGCCATACTCCTCTGATGACATGCTTGATTGCTTTCCCTGACTAATTGAGCTAACAAAAGAAATAAAACAATTGTGATATGAACTCTGAATGCTCACTGCATGGCTGATTTAAAGTACAAAAATACCTTCAGTGATCACTGTACACAAGCTACAGGAATCCATTGTCCACACCACTATCAACCAATTAATATTCGATGTGGCTATCCCACCACTGCCACCAATTAATATGTGATGCCCGCGCACTGGCGCAGTAACCAAGGACCCTCAATTCTCATCACTAACACTAATGAGAGATGTGCACATTGGGAGGATAAACAGTACACACACAGTAAAGTACAATTTCCCTTAAAAGCACACAGAAATCCCAGTCAGTCTGGGGCTGGTTTCTCCCTTTCTCTCCAGATCCCCAATAAGACTACCCACTGGCACAGCTATAGGGTTCAGATCTCAGCTGAGTGGTCAAGCCAAAACCTCCAGCACCCTCTCTGTTCAACCAGTGCTTCATGTCCCTGCCCAAGTAGCTGACACACACACTTTGAAATTTAATTTATATACAAGCACTGAGACACTCCTGTGGAAGGCTGGCACAGATTCACTAGCTATGCCCCCTTCCGCCAAGACTATAAAGCAGTGTCAACTGCCATCAACCACTCTTATCAGCTACTTTAAGGCCCTTCAAAAGGGTGACCAATTCTACTGTGTAATGTTTCTATTATCCAATTGGTAAGTGTTACCAAAACTTTTAAGGCTATTCTAGAGTGGCCTGTACAGTATCACCAAATGTATATGCAAGTACCCTTAGAGCTTAAATATCTCTACACAAAACCAGCCACCACTAATAGGTTTAAATATATTTAATAATAAATAATAAAAGCACAAGACACTACTCTTTAACTCAACATAATGACAATAGAGTTCAGAATCACAGGACATATTTTAAAGCAAAATTGTAGGACAGTCTGACATGACTACAGAAAACATCTTACTACTTTTGCTCTATTCTTGCCTATCTCTAAGAGAAACTATGTTCTAAATAACTTACTTACAGAGCAATGCAAGAAGCTCTGGTGAGAGGATTTTTACAGGTCCAGAAGAAGATGCACTCACTTTCTCTCTGAGAGACTTCTTAAGTTAATAATATACATTCCTGCTGAATCATCTCAGATTACATCATTCTTTGACACCTCTGCCTAAGTTTCCCAGGCTATCAGGAACTTAAATTTTAACATGTCTCTGTTAAAAATACTTATCTCTCAGAAGCTGACAATTCTGTCTTAGAAGCTTGCCTCAAACTGAAAGTCATAAAACAATTACCTTGGAAACCTGTAATTACCTCTGTTTCCAGACAATAGAAAGAATCCCCTAGCCTATATATCCTGTCTCTTAGCTGAGATAAACTAACTTTATAACACATCACAAAAACTCTTTGCTTGTCAACTTGTTTTCTTAGAGTTTTGCAAGTTAACTCGGTATATTCCAACTTCTACTATGAAAATACACATTTGCATTGACATATAGCTTATACATATATTTTGCTCTTTTCCAGCAGGGTGCACTGTGGTTACAATCATGAAGCTCAGTACAAAACATATAGTTTTCTTACATTTTTAAAGCAAACATACAAATCATATTACTATTAACAAATGACATAGAATTATTTGCAAAATTATATCTAGCTGGGCTGGCAGTTTCACATTTCTATATAAATCATATTAATATTTTCAAGTGACATATAATTATTTACAAAATTCCAGCTAGCTCGGCTGGCAGCATCTCATTTTATCAGATCTTTCCTGGTAAGATCTGACCATAATTCAGTCTTGTTAGATGTAATTATAAGACCAGCTATCCCATTAAGCTCAAAAATGCTTAAGAATTTTTCGAAAACAAATTACCTCCTACTAAGTGGTGGTATAAGAAGTTTCAGAGCCCCATTGAACACAGATAACCTGGACTCCTATACAGAGATGTACACCAATGTCCTTTATAACCACTTTACAAGTTGTATTGAATTGGCTGTACCTGACCAGCTTAAAACCAGGTCTTGCCCAAAAAATAATCCACCCAGGTGGACAACTAGTATAAACAGGCTAATGAAAAAGAGAAACTAATGTCCAAGAACAAGAGGGAACTGGCTTGGCAGAAGAAGAAATCCCTCCCTAGCTTAAACAAACAAATTAGACATTTTGCAAAGTACTCCAAAACCAGTAACAAAGAAAAATATTCTTGAACTTCATTCAAAATCTAAAAGGGAATGCACTGAACTGGTTGTGAATGGCACCACCCATACTCAACTGAAGGTAATAGCCAACCTTCTAGCTGACAGATTTGGAGCAAACTTCACCCCTTCTCCCCTCTGGTTATCCCCCAAAATATACCTGCCACCATACCTTAGCCTATTATCTCAAGACAGCAGGTCATTTATGGTTTCTCCAACACTAAAAACATGACATCAATGGTACCAGACAGCATCCCAGGTTGCCTTTTAAAAAAAAGTAAAACATGACCTAGCAGAACCACTTGGATCCCTGTTTTACCACAGCCTGCAAACTGGCTGTGTTCTAGAAACAGTATTCCCTCTGCACAAAGGGTGACAATCAACCATCCTTGGAAATTAGGCCTATAAGCTTGACTATCCTCATCTGCAAGGACATGGAAAGAATCATTATGGACCTTATTAACAGGGACAAAGGTAATCTCCCAACTCTGGACCCAACCAAGTTTGAATCCATTAAAGGTAGATCATGCCTGTTAAACCTGGATGACTTCTTCGAGAAAGTTGCCAAGGCCCTGGACAAGGGAAATACAGTGCATACCACCTATCTTGACATAGACAAGGCATTTGACACAATTCTCCTCCCAGGTATTATAGAGAAACTCTCCCAATTAGGAATTAGCCTCTTCATCACCAGATGGATAGCCAATTGGTTCACCAACAGAACTGTGCTGGGCCCTTTACTCTTTGGAATTAATTTCTTTGAAGTCCAGGCAATCTTGGATGGCTGACCAAGTTTGCTGACAATTGCAAATTGGGAGCAATAACTGATTCCCTCAACAATGTTAATATATTGCAGAAAGGGTTAATGCAGACAAACAATTGATGCCAAAGTCACAGATTAAAGCTAGTTGCAAAAAATGCATTACTATTCCCTTGGAGAAAACTGACATCACTGCTAATTACATTATAGATGGCACCCCCCAAATGTAGACCCGGTGGCATGTGATCTGTTTGCTCAGGTTGACAGCAATCTGAACTTTGAACACGACGTATTAACAGTGGAAAGGAAATCCTTCTATGTGGCAGATCCTATAAGTAAAGGCATCCCATCTAGATCTAAGGATGTTATAATTCCAATATACTTTGTCCTCATCAGACCAATAATTGAGTATAATGCTACATTTTGTATGTAACTCACAAGACACCTGCAACAGTTGGTGAGATCACAGAAATTTCTCATTAAGAAAATTCAGAGTATACAAAACAAGTCCTACGTGGAAAGACAGAAAGCCTTGCCACTGTATTCTGTCTCCTACAGGTTGCTAAGGGGTGACTTGTGTCTGGCTTATAGGGCAGTCTCTGACCTGGCCCTGAAGGAAATGCTACACATTCGTAAATAAACTGCACAAGGGTCATTTGCTCCTGAGATCTTAACCTAGCCTCTGACATGAACAGCTCACGCTGAAGAGATAGATACATCTCCCAGAGACTGTCATTTCTCTGGAACAAGCTTCCAGTTCATGAGAAACAGAGCCCCTCCCTAATCTTCTTTAAACATAACCTAGATCAATGGATGGGTGATGGGTAACTGCATTTTCACTCCTGGGGTGGCAATATTAATCACCATAGACTCTTACCTCTGTGAACTTCAGTCACTTAACCTCTGACAATTTGGGCAACTCAGAATAAAAATGGCTAGGCTTTTTAAGGGCTCTAGGGTGGTTAGCCTCGTAACCTATGAACCTGTGAGTAGGACAGATCTAACTGTGTGACAAGTGGCACTAAGAGGGATAGCATGCATACTTAGGTTTTACCATGTTTTTCATTTATTGGTAGTCATTCCCTAAAATAAAACAGATGTGTTGTTTTATAATGAATAATGCAGTTATATGCAGATTAACAAAGATATCAAATGGGGATTTTCTGTGAACAACTATCTTTCTACTATCATTTTAGTTAGTTTGATGCTAAGTGAAGCAATGCTGTGCTAATGTCATGATGCATATGAAAAAGGCAGCTAAAAGAAAAGAAGCAAAATGTGCTTTGAATATTTTGAGATGGTATGCATGTTCACTGGATGGTTCCTGCATACTCTGTAAGTTTGGAATTTTGTTTTGTTTGTACAGGATGTTGTCTCTGCAAACTGCAGTATACATGGTGCTCTTAGTTAGAGAATTATTACAATCAGAATGTGAGGACACTTTGAGCACCAGCTCTGTTTTTCGTAAATCTTGTCTGTTTTGCATTTCTTCCACAGTATTTCAGAGGGCTTGTCATGGACTTAGATAAGCCAGTAGGGATGAGCACCTATGGATAAGCAAGAGGAAATTCTTACCAGTGAGTTGACAACAGGAGTATGAGATGGGAGAAGTTTATGCTACGTTTTTTTATTTTAAATTATCATTTACGATGTTCTAGATATTCTGATATTATTTAATGATTAATGGTTTGGGGATTATACCCACTATCCGTTTACAATGGAACATATTATACGATCACAAAATATTTTAGGAAGAGTTGCTACAGTATAAATTAATTTGGTCTGAAGTTATGCCATGCTAGAAATGGATACATAGTAGGAACATACTGATAGACATCATGATCTGGTATCTTAGTGAAATGATAAGAAGAAAATGAACTGACAAACGAAAAACTGAAGAAAAGAACACACTGTGAACAAGCACTAACACTTCACTCAGCTTGATGTAGAAATACATATAAAAAGCCATTCTTATTCACTTTAATACAAAAAAAAAATAAAATTAAGTGCTTTTCGTTTGGGAAATATCCACAGATGTAGAGCAAGAACAAAAACAGTCAGCCTAGCAGAAATCCACTCTATATCATGAGGAGTTAATTGATTAATTGCCTGCAAGTGGATCACAGCACTCATTTAAAATTACACTTCACAGTTGCATTGTTTTGCTACCAAGACCAAAATGAATCTAAAAGCTTCAAGACTTTACAAACATCATGACACAATAGAAATTGTTACTTTTGTTAAGAATAAATATAAATATATGTACATATGTAATAAAACTAACACCCATCCCTAACATTACTATGCAGTATTAGGAAAACATAATATATACAAAACAAGGTATATAAAAGCATAATATAAAAAATTTGTTAATTCATGACTTCATTATTTCATATTAATACTTTGTCAATAAAATAAATAACCAACCATCCAACCAAATAGCATATGAAAATACCTAGGAAATTACCTAAAACATTTTTACCTAAGCAAGCTTTTTACTTTTAATATACTTGCTAAACAATAAATTTCATTGATACCTGGGGGGCACAGGAGTTTAGTAACAACTGCCATTTCAATTCATATTCTTCGAGGTGCAACTTAACAATGTTACTATCTAAATACCTCACATTCTCGTGTGTAGCTACCTGTGTTATGACTCTAAATTTAAAACCATGGCTGTGGTTATCTTTACAGTGCCTAGCTAGAGCATTATCCATTTTTTGTTTACTAATAGCATAGATGTGCTCATAAATCCTGTCACGCAATCTACGATCGGTCTTAATGACGTAGAAAGCCGGACAGGTATTGCACTGTGCAAGGTATACCACTGACCTGGAATTACAATTGAACTTGCCTTTAGTATAAAAATTGTAGTTCCTTACTCGAAATTTTTTACCTGTTTCAATATAAATACAGTATATGCGTGCATCACACCTATACATTCCTACATGCCTATTGGATGGTTTTATGGTAGTTTTCATCAACTTCTTTAGGTTCTGTCCCTTCCTATATGTAATAGTCAGAGATTCCCCCAATTGAGCAGAGATCTCCTTATCCACTGAGAAGAGGTGCCAGTATTTTTTAACTATTGACCTAATCTCCTCAGCCTCAGGGCTGTATGTCGAAACAAATGAAATTGAGAAGGTCCTGTTCTGATGATTCCTTCCTTCTCCTAGTTCATTAACCACATTTGTAAGGGGAGGACTCAAGGTGCCTATATTAAATGGTTCATTTATAGGACAGTTTTTCAAAATAGGCTTATATACACCTTGGGACCGTTTTAACTGGACTTCATTTATAATACCAACCAAAAATTTGGAAGGGTAACCCCTGTTAAGGAACATATTCCTAAGATTTAAACATTCCTGTTGAAAGTCAACTTGACCAGAAACCATCCGAGCTGCTCGAATCAATTGTCCCTTAACAGATTTTTTTCTGTTGTAACAGATGTGCACTAGAGAAATGCAAACAAGAGTTTGAATAAGTACTCTTTCTATAAATCTTTGAAGTGTATTTTGATTCCTGAATATTTTTTGTAAGTTTCACATCCAAATAATGGACTGACGATTCCTGATAATCCTTTGTTAACCTCAGAAACTCAACTGAACTGTTGAAAAAATAAACAATATTGATAGTCAGGGTCATATCACCATCAATAATCATAAAAATATTGCCCAGGAATCTAGTATAAAAAACAATGTTTTTCATCCATTGGCTAGTAAATACATAACTTGATTCCCAAGAGGCCATAACCAAATTCGCAAAACTGGCTCCACAAGGGGACCCCATTGCAACTCCTATCCTTTGGAGGTAAAACTTGTCTTTAAACAGAATGTAATTGTTTTTCAAGATGATCCCCAAAAGGTCCTCAATAAAATGGACCTCATTTTCTGTAGCTCCCCTAGACCTGATAAATTCCAGTACCCATTCTGTACCTATATCCTGGGGGATGGATGAATAGAGATTGCAAACATCCACTGTTGGGAAATTATTTTCCTCTTTGCATGCCAAGGCGTTAATTTGTTCCAAAAAGGGCCATGAATCCCGGCAAATCTGGGTCTCCTTGCTGACAAATTTCTGAAGGATGGAATCCACAACTTTAGCACATGGGTAGGTAATGGATAGCCTGGTGTCCATGAGTGGGCGCATAGGTGGATCTGAGATCCCCTTGTGGATCTTGGGAATGCCAAAAAGTAAGGGAATCCTTGGTGCTGGCATGGACAAAAAATGATTAAGATTAATGTCAGTTTTACCATTAATAAATAAATCATTAATAAACATTTTAATCCTGTTATAAGCTATATTCATTTCATTTAAACTGACCTTCATATAAGTATCCTTCTCTAATAAGTGATTCATTTTGTTGTTGTAATGTAGTATGTCCATGACAACCAGTCCACCCCCTTTATCCGGTTGCATGATGTGAATAGGGAGGCTCCTAAAATTGGAAAACAACTGCATTTCTTCAAGAGAAATATTAGGGTTACAAACACTTTTTTTACTGCAACAGACCAACTTTCGAAGTTCAAGTTCACATAACAATTCAAACATACCAACTAAGGGATTAACAGGGGGGATAAAAGTGCTAGCAACTCTTAATTTTTGATTACTATAAGCAGAATTACCCAACAGGACTGTTAAATTTATTTTTTTAGTAAACAATCTGAAATCAATCAATAATTCAGATACATTACTTTTATTCTTAGGTACAAATGTCACTCCTTTTGAAAAAAGTTCCACTAGTTGTTCATCAGTGGAATACTCAGTGTAATTAAACACTTTGAAATCACCTTTTTTATTTACAATATCCCCCAGGTATCAATGAAATATATTCTTTAGCAAGTATATTAAAATTAAAAAGCTTTATTTTGGTCTTGGTAGCAAAACAATGCAACTGTGAAGTGTAATTTTAAATGAGTTCTGTGATTCACTTGTAGGCAATTAATCAATTAACTCTTCATGATATAGAGTGGATTTTTGCTGGGCTGTCTGTTTTTGTTCTTGCTCTACATCTGAAGAAGTTTGGATATTTCCCAAACGAAAAGCGCTTAATTTTATTTTGTTTTGGTATTAAAGTGAATAAGAATGGCTTTTTATATTTATGTCTTCATCGAGCTGAGTGACGTGTTGCTGCTTGTTCACAGTGTGAAATGATAAGAAGGTAGTATGTGTGAGGGCATCATGTTATGGAATGATGTCACTGATCCACGAGGCAGAAATGTATAGGCATGATGCTTTGAATTTTTCCTGACATTGCTCTAGATTTATTCCTTCTGGGCTGTCAACACTACAAGGCAATCAGTTGACAGACTGAGTGGAGTGAAAAAAGATAGGGCAAATCTGACAGTGTGTAGCTAAACACCGCTGACATCAAGGGAGAATAGAGGGACAGCTTGAGATTATAGGTTATGAAACATGTAAAGTGTATATTTTTGCTAAAGAACTTATGCTCCACTCAAATAGTTTCAAGCACTGCACTTCAGAAAAATATTTTTTTTCCATATTTGCAGAAAAGGGATGAAAGGATCATAACTCAGTTTTGCCAAAACTTTAACATATTTCCTTGAAAATGTTGTGGTGCAGCCTTAGAGATGATTATATAATTTAGACAGAGGATTGTCAGTGCTATGATCAAAATGGGGGGGGGGGTTGTCTCCATATGTAATATATTATTTTCTAATTGTTAACATTTCTCAATTCTATGATTGACGTTGTGTGCATACATGTAAAACTAGTAATTTATGTATGTATTTGAATTTATTTTATTTTACATTTGTTAACCGGGTAGAGTCCGGCTGGGCAAGTAGCCCATTTTCAGTGGAGACCCGAGGAGATAAGCTCCTTAACAATAGTACAAAAAGATTACAAAAATTTAAAAACATCTACAAACAATATAGAAAAAAGTTTGACAGTTGCCAACAATCACAATTTACAAAAAAGTGAATGTAAAACAGAAAACATTACATTTCTTAAGCCTTATTACAGACAATAATATGAAACTCATTAGATATATAACTAAAAACCATTATGGCATTTTCATTTGGAAGAAGTAAGATAAGAAGATAGCAGAAAAGAAAAAAATTGATTGAAGGCATGAGAAACTAGCCAGGAGTATTACAGGAGCTTAGCCATTGTTGATTAAGGCATTCCTTTAGGAGTTTTTTGAAGCTATGACTATCTGTGGTTTTTAGGATATTCTGGGGTAATAGGTTCCACTGTTTGGCTACCTTTGAAGGAGAAGACAGAGCCACGAAAGTAATTATGGGACTTTGTAACTTTGAGTATAAGTTTATCAGATGATCTAAGGGTCCTGGGATTGGTATTTAGTTGTACAAGATTGGAGAGTACAGAGCAGTTTTTAGGTTTGTGGATAATGGAGTGGGGTGGTGAGCTGATTGAGCAATAACAGATTGGGAAATTCAAGCCAGTGTAATTTTTGAAGAGAAAGGCACTTATGGGTCCTGTTGGGTATATTAGCAGCAAATTTTGCTATTTTGTTAAAGCAGAAATCATGTAGATGTAACTCAGACTTGTGCAGGTTATTGAGAAGTTGAGAAGAGTAGATAGGAAGTGGGACCTGGCTGTACCTAGTCTGGCATTTTGAGTAAGGTAAGGTTTGGCCCTATATAGAGCACCAAGTTTGATGTGAACTTTCTTTATTGTGAGTGATATATGTTTATTGAATGTTAGGTTGTTGTCTATCGTGACACCAAGTAGTTTTGTTTGGTTAACTGGTTCTATTATAGTGCCATTAGTGGAGTTGATGGAGAGAGGAAGTGGTTTTGCTTTGGATTTCCTGTTAGAGAAGATTATTCATTTTGTTTTGTTTGGGTTTAGGATGAGTTGAAGTTCATTTAGATAATTTTTAATATCTAGAAATTACTTTTACAGGTTATCTTGGAGTTCTCGAGATGTGGGAGCAGAGCAAATAAGAGTAGCACCATCAGCATATTGAATAATAAAAGCAGATTTAGTGGCAGTGTTTGGACTATTTGTGAATATAATAAAAAGGAGAGGCCCAAGGATGAAACCCTGAGGAACCCCAAAAGAGACTGGGAGGAGAGTGAAGAGTTTATTATCCCATTTAGTTGTCTGTTGTCGATTAGTAAGATAGCTAAACAACCAGTTGAGAGCTGTAGACTTGAGGGTGAAGGAGGCTAGAGTGTTGAGTAATAGTTGGTGGGATACCGTATCTAAAGCTTTGGACATATCAAGGAATATAGTAGAAACTAGTTGTCCATTGTTTTTGAGGAGACTGATGTAGTTTTTAAACTTATGAGGGCTGTGGAGGTACTGTGCTTTGGACAGAAGCAGTGCTATGAACTAGATAAGAGGTCATTTGTAGTGAGGTGGTCTAGGAGCTGCTTATGGATACATTTCTCTAAACTTTTGGCTAGGGGTGACAGAATGGCAATGGGTCGATAATTAGAGAAATCTTTAGATGGGCCTCCCTTGTGGTGGGGGATGATATAGGATATTTTCCATAGTATGGGGACATATTGTTCTGTGATGGATCAATTGATTAGGATAGATATGGGATTGGTGATGGAGCTTGCAGCAGTTTTTAAGAAGTCATTAGGGAGTTGTTTTATTTATTACATTTATTGATCGGGTATGTCTGACTGGGCCTGAGGCTCATTTTCAGTGGAGACCAGAGCAGAAAATAATATAATAATAATGTAATATAAGACAATAAGTAAATATAGTAATACTAGATATTAGTACAGTAGAATTATTTACAGCATCTAGAAACAGTACAAAGCAAGATTCATTTTACTAGTGGAGAGCCATGGGGGAAACTCTACAGTAGCACAAAACAAACAAGTTACAGTATGTATAATATAATCAGTAGAAGTGTACAATTAATGCTGCAGGACCAATCCTGTAACAGTAAATATAATACAATCAGTAGAACTGAACAAGAGCAAACAGTAGAAAGTATATAAGTTAAAGTTTACAAGAGTGATGTTAAGATGATCTGGTGAAATAGGTAACTAAAGGTGGGGAAGTAGATTAACCTGGGGAGAGGCAGAAGCACAGCCTGTGACTGGTGAGGTATTCCTTTAGGAGTGATTTGAACTGGTTATGTACTGGATTTTTTTGTAATAGTGTCTAGAAGGGTGTTCCAGAGTTTGTCTATTCTGTGTGAATAGAGGGAGTTGCCATGTTGGTTGTTGGAGTTGAATACTTTCAGTAGAAGTTTATTGGAAGATTTGAGGGATCTGCTATTAGTATTAGGTTGAAGTAAAGAGAAGATAGCAGGGCAGTTGTTGGGGTGGCAGACTATTTTGTGGGCTAAGGATAGTTGATTGAGAAATAGGTTGGGGAGCTCTAACCAGTTTAATATTAAAAGAGATGAGCAGTGGTGGGATTTGTATGGGTGATTGATGACAAATTTGGCAATTTTATGGTAACACGATTCTAGATTGCTGAGGCAGATTTTTGAGGGTTAGTAATTATGATAGAGCCATAGAGAAGGGTAAATAGAAGGTGTGTGTGAGCAGTGGCTAGTCTGGCGTTTGGAGTTAGGAATGGTTTGGATCCATATAGGGTACCTAGTTTGATGTGTACTTTTTTGATGGTTTGGGCAATATGCATGCCAAATTTGAGTTTATCATCTATAGTGACACCTAAAAGTTTTGTGTAGTTAATGGGGGTAATTTTGGTACCATTTGCAGAGGTGATTGATAGTGGGGGCTGGAAGGTCTTGGGTTTTTTGGTGCTAAAAGCAATGATTTTGGTTTTGTTGGGATTTAAAATGGGTTGGTGTTAGAAGAGGTAGATTTCAATGTCCTGACAGGAAGATTGCATTTTTAGTTGGAGTTCTTGGGGTGAGGGGGTAGAGCAGATAAGGGTAGCATCTTCTGCATACTGTACTATAGAGGTGTGTTTGGTTGCTGTACTGAGGTTGTTTGTGAATATGATGAAGAGAAGTGGACTGATAATAGAGCCTTGGGGTACATCCATGGAGATGGGGAGTAGGGGGGAAAGACCCTTTGTAGCTTGTTGACAGTTGGAAAGCTAGCTGTGGAACCATGTTAATGAGGGTACAATAAGGCCATCTGAAGACAGTTTATTTAGTAGGAGCTGGTGGGATATGGTGTCGAAGGCTTTAGACATGTCGAGAAATATGGAAGAGATATGCTGGCCTTCATTCATGAGATGGTGGATGGAGTTAGTGAAGGTTAGGAGGGCAGTATGGTACCGTGCTTTGGTCTGAACCCATGCTGAAAGTTGTAAAGGAGGTTATTGTTAAGGAAGTAGGATATGAGCTGGTTGTGGATACATTTTTCTAGCATTTTTGTGAGGTGGAAAGTATGGCTATGGGATCAGGGCTGGTGTTAGCATTTTGGGGGCCCCCAGCAAGTGTCAAGTTGGGAGCCCCTATGTGTTTCCAGTCTAAGTATTTCCCTGTCAGTGCTACCCCTCCTAAGCAACCTTTTAATTCATGCTGTAAACTTGTAACAGTAGTACACACAGAATGACCTGTAGCTTCAATGCTCTTACATTACAACAAGCCTGTGTACCACACTGTGTTGGCCAATCTCACAAACAGGCATTCACAGTTGCTGACATTTAGCTGCAACAATGATAAATTACAATAACTTTACGTACAGGGTTGGACTTAGGTGAAATTGCACCCTAGACATTGCCCTCTGTTTCAGCTACACACACACACACGCACACACACACACACACGCACACACACGCACACACACACACACACACACACACACACACACACACACACACACACACACACACACACACACACACACACACACACACACACACACACACACACACACACACACACACACACACACACACACACACACACACACACACACACACACACACACACACACACACACACACACACACACACACACACACACACACACACACACACACACACACACACACACACACACACACACACACACACACACACACACACACACACACACACACACACACACACACACACACACACACACACACACACACACACACACACACACACACACACACACACACTCACACACACACACACACACACACACACACACACACACACACACACACACACACACACACACACACACACACACACACATCCTTCAGTGCTCCTCTCTATCCCCCCCCCCCACATCTTGGGCTCACCATAGCATGCACATTACTTTTTTTCTTCCTTTACTCATATTTACCTTACTCTTCGGCTTTTTCAAGACACCATGTCCTTCTATGTGCTCTAATGTGCATTTTAAAGTTTTTTTTTTAAATTTTAGACAACCTTTTAATTCAGTGATTGTTTGAACAGAAATTACGATTAAGGAAAGAAATTCATTTTGGTTCCGCTTTAGTTTTCCTTGGATGCTTTCAACACATCTTTCATGTCCAAGACAGTGGAGTAATAACAATTTAAGAAATAAATCAATTAAGTGTGTGCCTCCAGAAGCTATAGGGGTTATAGATTCTCTGGGATGTGATTTAGAACATTTTCCCAACCTTTTTATCCAACAAAATTGGTATAAACAAAAATCACAAGTAAGAAAGACCTAAGTTGTGACCAAGGCTTAATGTTCAAAGATGACAAAATAGTAGCTCATAATAAACTAACAAGACAATTGCTGTGAGGATACACAGGTCATATCTAGGAATACAGTCTGCCTCCCTCAGCCCCCCCGAAAAAAAGACAGTAAATGCCTATGTATCCCTCTAGTGTTAGGTTGGGATAGAAGCAGAGGTTCAGATTCCTACAGGCATGTATTTCAAGTGTCTGCTGACATACATAGCATGCCTCCTCACCCCAACCCCCAAAGGCAGCCAGCTGTATATGTACCTGCTGTGTGATTGTGAAGAAAGTGAAAAAATCACAATGATTACAGTAATGTGTTCAGCTGTATTGCTCCTAGATAGTACACTACCCCTATTCAAGATATAGTAACCTTTTTGTACATCTCTGAGGTCTGTGAGAAAAGTAAAAGAAAAAATGACTACACTGTCCCCAGCCCAAACACAGCTTATAATGACCTCCTGTGCACACCTCCAAGGTTTGACTGTGATGAAAATTAAAGTGGTAATAACCAGACAATCCCCAGCACCCCCATAACCTACATCAACTTTCTGTTAACACATGTCAGCAGGGATGGTTTTTAGAATGGGTGTGGTTAAGAGAACAGGCCATTATCAACTTTATCCTAAAAGGATCTTATCACAGCTTTGTTCAGGTTAAAGAGTGTAATCAGAAAATTAATACATTTTTTTCTCCTCATTTTTCCCCAACCAGCAACAAGTTTTGTGGGTCGCCCACAGAGTCAAGAATGATTAAGGGAGTCCCCCTGTATCCATTTATACAGTCTGGGGAGCGAGGCCACAAGACTCCTAGAAGAGTTAATTGTCTGAATGCTCTGTAATATATTTTATGCCTTAGTTTTGAAATATAATTACTTGTTAGTTGCATTTATTTACTGATACGCAGAAGAATAATGTACTTGTCCTGGCATTATTGAGTGTGTGCACAGATAAAAAAACAGTGATATTTTACACACACACACACACACACACACACACACACACACACACACACACACACACACACACACACACACACACACGCATTAGGCATATCAGTAGTAGCTTTGTACTTGTTTCAGCAAATAGCAATACATTGTGCAACACTGGAACTGCCACACCAGATCAGTGACTGCTGTTTAGCAGTCATCAAACAGCAGCAGGGATAAGTCACTTTTCTTTACCTCATTGAGGAGTAATGCATACCTGTAACTTTGTAACCCACGGGATGTCTGCCGAACCAAATAAACTCAATGAAAACACCAGGTCCAGTCACACGAAGCAGTCAATAAAGGTATAAATTTCCCAAAAACAAGATAGAGGAGACGGACATGTTTAATGAGTTAGCCAATATTTTTAATGAATATGGTTTAGCTTTTATGAAAACCATTGTTAAATATAATGAAAATGTATTGCATGTGTTGAAGGATGAAATAGAGGTGCTGAACAATAAAATTAAGCAGGATTTATTGTTTACAGTTACAGAAAGTAAGCATAAATATTTAATTATTTTTAAAGATGTGGAAAATGCTACATGCAATAATTACAAAAGGAAGATCAAAAAACTTGAACGAGATGACAGAGACTATAAAGAAAAGGAAGCCTATTATGTAGGGTCACAATTTCATAGAAATAGGAACACTTATGGAACATATAGAAGGAGGATGAGATATGAAGATGGTTACTATACTGGTGACTATTGGGGGAATGAAAATAGATTAGAAAGAGATGAAGCTAGGCAAAATAATCGGGACGGCCTTTTAGACATGGAAGGACCAAGGAGGTCAGAACGAATCAAGAACAGGGAAGTTCCCACCTATGCACAAGCATTGGGCAGGCAGAGATTTGAAAACTAGGGGATGTGTTATGCCCACAGAATTTATATTCAAACAATAATTGTGTAAATGAAAAGTTAAATGAACAACCTAAGGATAGTTCTATTGTAAGGGCAAATATAACAACAAATGGTTGTGTTCATACTTTAAATGAGTTTCATATAAACAACCATACAGGTGTAGATATACAAAAACATTTGATTTGTTTCGTAAGGGCTTCACATTTGTACCGAACAAAAGGAGGAATTTTGGTAAGACCAGTTTGGAAGTGAAACTTTTTATGAGACAATTAAATTTGCAAGTTGAATTTGGTGATACAGTCAGTTAGGGGTCAATACTTTCAAAAAAAGAAGCACGTATACCCCTCTCCTCCATCCTGAGTTAGTTAACTGTGAGACCATGGTTATGTATGAGATAAGGGATGTATATAGAAAGACAAATTATTTTCAGAAAAATTTAACATTAGAGGAACAAATAATTTCTGAAGAACTGAGGGGAGATGAATCACTGAGGGTGATGAAACCTGACAAGGGTGGAGGGGTTGTATTGATGTATCAATGGGACTATGCAGCTAAAATGTTTGAAAGTTTGAATACAGAGAACAGATATTTACAAGTATCATATGAAGAGGTTCTTATAGCATACCAAATGATAGATTTGATTTTAGAGGACAACCTTATGCAGGGTAGAATTAATGAACAATTATATAATTTCTTTAAAGTCGACAAGCCATATATAGCCGGTATGTTTGGGATACCAAAAATCCATAAAGAAGTGAATGATTCCCCCCTTGAGACCAGTGGTCAGTTCCAAAGGTTCCAAGACACAACCTTTAGGTTATTTTGTGGATAAAAAACTGAAACCTATGTATGCACAGTATTCACATATTTTGATAGACTCTTGGGACTTTTTGACCAAAATGAGTTTGTTGGACTTCAATGATGAATACAAATTTGTGACAATAGATGTCAAGGACTTATTCTCAGTGATTCCACAAGAGTTAGATTTAACTTGGTTTGAAGAAATGTTAGTGGAATTTAATTTACTGAATGCTAACGATTTTCATATAGTGTTGGAAAATATGGAATTAGTGCTTACCAACAATTATATATATTATCAAGGAGAATATTATCACCAGGTAGACGGAGTGGCAATGTGGGATATTTGTGCCCCTATTTATGCCAATATAATAGTGCTATATTGGGAAACTTGTTTTGTCTTCAAAAGGAAATACATGACATATATAAAAAAGTATTACAGATACCTGGATGATATTTTTGTTGTGTGGCATGGTCCAACAGACATTATAATGGAATTTATGAGCTATAATAATTCTTCTACCAACTTCCTTTCTTTTACTTATGAATTGGGCGATCAGGAAGTACATTATTTGGATGTTAATATCAAAAAAGATTTACCTAATTTGAGATATACATCAAGTATTTATAGGAAAAATTGTTTTTCCAATACTTACCTTCATTATGAAAGCAGTCATCCCAAGATACAAAAGAAAAATATTCTAAAATGACAGATGGTTAGAGCAGCTCGTATGACATCTACAAGAGTGGACTTAGAGAATGAACTGGAATTTATTGGGGGGTTGTTCTATAATAAGGGTTATCCCATGGAAATGGTTAATAGTATTAAAAATGAGATTTTATCAGGATGGGGGACAAATTTTAAAACACTTTTTTAGAGTGGAGAAGATTTATTGAACAATACCACCTTTGTAAGAAATGATCAAAACATAATGTATATGGTTTTAACATTCAATGAGGACACCAATAATATACAAAACATTCTGATAAAATATTGGGATCTTTATATGAGAATGCCCAACAAGTTGGAAGTATTTAACTAGACATTAAAATTTGGTTACAAGAAAAATGAGAACTTAAAAGAATTATTTGAGGAAGAAGTTAGGAGAGAGGATATAGGTACGAAAGGTACATTTAAATCTGGGCATTGTAATCAATGTATTTTTATAGCTAATAAAGAGGAATTGAATATACCAGTGCCGCAATACAGATGCCGTGTGAATGAATTATACAACTGTCGGACTAAAGGGTAGTATATATAGCATACTTTTCAACATGTTGGGGATTCTATAGAGGCAAGATGGAACATAGTTTAAAACAACGTATTTACGAGCATATGTATAAAATTAGCAAGAAAAGGGGAAGTAACGCTTTGTACAGACATGCCCTAAATTGTGAAAATGCTGATTTTAAATTTTGGATACTGGAGAGGGTTCAAATCACAGAAAGAGGGGGTGACTGGCAGAATAGGCTTGAATACAAGGAATTGATGTGGCAGTTGAGGCTTGATGCATGTGTTTTTCCTGGTCTAAATGACCACATTAATATAACATCAGCATTGAAATTAAAAGCTATTTGTTAACATTTTAAACTGGGATAGAAAAATATTTTTTTTGTCAAAGTGCTTTTTTAAAAGCCATTAAGAAGTGTTCCTGTGACATAACATTATTTTTAGAACATTTTGTTGTTTTGCACAACTATGTTGCAATATGTAGCAGTTTTGTATAAACAATGTTGCAATATGAAGGAGACAGATAGGAGGCAGTATATATTTTTCATCAAATAAAAAGCGTAATTTATTTATATATTTAAACATACATTTTTTGATATTTAAGTGTAAATAATAGATTTGTTTAAGCAATACATCATTTTTTAAAGTAGTTTTATATAGAAATGTTAACAATTATTACATTGTGTATAAGGAATATGTATATGGAATTTATGTGATTTTTAAACTTAAAGCATTTGGATGTCATCCAATGAAAAACAGAGGCTAACTATTTTAACAAGTAGGGATGTGATGTAATAGATTCTGATGAAGTTTCCTGTTTTGGAAAAGAAAGTGCTAAATCAATGTGTTTTGTGCAATAAAGGACTCTACTAATTCCCTACTTGGGGATCCTGTCATATTACTTGGTATACTACTGTGAGTGGCTACCTTTATTGACTGCTTCGTGTGACCGGACCTGATGTTTTCATACCTGTAACTTTGCCTTATTTCAGAGACCTGTCCTGATTTGCCTCATAATTTTGCTCTTTTCATAAAAAGTTTAATTTGCTGGTAAATCATTCAGCATTTCACACAGTCAATAAATTCAGACATCAGAGTTTTATACTTCTTATTGTCCAAAAATGCATGTTGATGCAAAAGATGTTATTCTATTAACTTTTTAAGTGAATTAGAGTAATACTTAAAATATGTTCCTGGTTTTGAGCCTTTATTCTGCAATTATTTTTGGTATTCCAAAGAATTGTTTAGCAACAAACTTGAATTTTACAGTATCTGGTGTTCTGCCAGTATTTATAAAACTCCCTGAAAAAGAAAACCAATCTTAAAGATTGGAAGCTTCAGCTCTTCTTAAAATCCAAGGTGTGCACTGAGATCAATCACTTTTGGCTGTTTGCTGATCTGTCTAGTGCTTACTTTTCTCATGTTTATCAGCTTTATCCTGAAAGGGTCATATCACAGCCCTGTTGAGGTAAAAGTGCATGATCAGGAAATCAGTATAATTTTTCTCCACATTTTTCCACAACCAGCAGCAGCTTTTGTGGGACCCCTACACAGTCAAGGATGATTAAGGGGGGCCCTGCAGCCATGGGTATTGCAAGTACCTAAAGCAGGCTATGTTGTTAATTTTAGTGTAGACAATGTCTACCAGTAGGATTTAATTAAGATAGGGGCACAATGTCAGTAGTAAAATATTTAATGGAATTGTGAAGCCTGTTACTTGATAAAACACTGTTACTGTAGCTTGAATATCTTTGAATTTGAATTTTAAAGAAGATATAAATAAGAGTTATTACTACCAACCTGATTTAGTAAGTATATAGGATTGCACTAGCTTTTGTTGGTTTGACATATGTGATATACAATATATTAATTTAAGATAAATTGCTGTGGTTGGGGGCCACCCAGGAACAGGGGGCCCCCAGCAACTGCAGGGTTTGCTGGTGCCTAAAGCCGGCTATGTATGGGATGATAATCTGTTAGTTCTTTGGAACAGCTGCCTTTGTGGAGAGGTATAATATGAGATATTTTCCATATGAGTGGGACATAGTGTTCTTTGATAGAACGGTTGATCAATATAGAAATGGGGTATGCAATTTAAGGGGCTGTAAGTTTTTGAAATTCATTAGGGAGATTGTCTGCAGCTGTGCAGCATGGTTTGATTTTGGACAAGAGAGTTTTTATGTACTTAGTATGAATGTGTGAGAAGGAGAAGTGGCTATGATTGTCTATGGCTGGGGAGGGGAGTGTGGACAGTAAATGGCTGGGTTGGGTGGTTGCCTAGAAGGGAGGTGACGGTGTTGATGAAATGGGTGCTAAACTGAGTAGAGATAGGGACTGAGTCATTAAAGGTAGCAGGAGGGAGTAGAGGTATGTCTTGGGTTTAGGGGTTGGTTGATGGAAAGCCAGATTGTTTGTGGGTGGTTTTGGTTTATTTGCTGATAGGATAGAAAGTATACTTGTTTGTCTCTTTTTGTTTTTTTTTTGTTAAGTTTCTTAGTTGTTGACAATTAAGAAAGTCAGCTTTGTCTTTGGATATATGATAATCTGACCAGGCTTTGTCTATGTTTCATTAGTAGTTTGGTGTCTTTGGATAGCCATGGGAGGGGCTTGGTCCTAGTATGAACTTTTCTGGTAGGGGCTAGATTTTTAAGAATTGTGAAGAAGGTGTTATTAAAGTACTGAACTGTATCATTTATCTGAAGGTATTTAAGAGGTAACGAGTTACATTGTGGCAGTAGAAGGTTGAAAATAATGGGGGATAAGTTTTTCTTAGAATTATGTATTCATAGAGGATGTTGTTTTGGGTGTGCATGGGTTTCTTGTAAAGAAAGGTTGGACAGTGGTCAATGAGGGATTCAAGTAGGCACCCAGCTAAGAAGCCTAGGCTAGGTTTGTTAGTTAGGATCCAATCCAATGTTGACTGCTTGTTAGAGTGTTTGTCGACATGAGTAGGGCAGTTTATTGTTTTGGTGAAGTTGAAGAGATTAATAAAGTTGGATAGGTTATTAAATAGTGAAGGAATGGCAATCTAAGTTGAAGTCACCAAGAACAATAGTTTCTTGGGTGAATTTAGTATTGATTTTGATTTAGATTCAAGTCAGGTTAGTGATCTGGGGGAATCCCATGCAATAGATCTGAAAGCCCTCTGCTAGAAGTATTTATTTTATTTATTTATTTTATTTTACATTTGTTGACCAGGCTAGTCCAACTGGATGTATGTCCATTTTCAGTGGAGGCCTGGGGAGAAAAGCTCCATAAGTTTCAAAAAAAAAAAACAGTACACAAAGACATGATATTTACAAAGACATTGGAACTTTGCAAGGTTTAGGTGCACATTGCATGTATTGTGATATAACATTTGAGTAGGAAAGAAAAGTAGGTAGCATGTCACAGGATAACAGGGTAAGGCCGCAGTGGGTGAGAGTAGTTGGGTCCCAATAGGAAGGGAAAGAAAAAGGGATCAGTAAGCCTAATAAGTAAATCACCAGAAGGTGAGGAAAAGAATCACAATGAGCTATGAACAACAGTCTTAACATGTAGGAAGACCTGGGAATATGGATCTAAGACAGATTAATGACTTTTTTTGTCATGTAGGGACACAAAACCATTCACAGAAACTCTGACAATATATATGATGTAAAAGGTGTAGAAATTATAGAGATGTGTTGGTTTCTATATACCAAATCATAAAGAACTATAATGATGAGACCAGGCCATGGCTTTCTTGGTCAAAGGAGAGGCAGATCTGTTGTTATAGGGGAAAAAAGGATTACACAATGTGTATACAGTGGGAGGCAGTATACTGAGTCAGACAGAAACTAGAGATGGTGACACAAAGGCTAAGCAAAAAGTTGTTTAGGGAATGTTGTTGTTGAACAATCTGCACTCCTCCCATATAAACTTTTTGTTAAAAATACATAGCTAAGGAATGGTGAATTATGGGTGCTACTCTGGAAGATGTCCCTGTCAGGACTGTGAAAATCTTCTCATGTCACAGGATAAGTAGGATGAGTCAGCTATAAGCTTCAGTGGGTGGGCACCAATACTGAGGGAGAGATAGGGAGGTTATGTGGATCTTCAAACATTTAATGAGTCTCTGACCACATAGAATTGTGTATGAAATGGAAGTAATTCTGAGTAATGATATTTAGAATAAATTCCTAGTTTCTGTCCGGCTTTATGTTTTGTTGTGCAGTAAAAATGTCTAGAACCCACAGGCTTGTGTTATTGACTTAGAACTAGAATAATTTCATTGTCCTGCATGTTTTGGAAAAGTACAGTCTCTCTTCACTTTCCATACATTAAATATTTTGATTTATTTGAAACTAAGGATATAAATACTGCATTATAAATACAAATTAGACAATAACTGATTGTAAACCTTTTTTCCTGATTAATCTATTATATCTTGGATGCATGCATTTATTATATTAAAATTACCAGCTTTAAAATTGGTTTAGTCTGGTTTAATAGTAATGCAAATAAAAAAAAAGCTGCTCCAGTTTGGTATCTACTTCTCTGAAGTCCAGGCCAACATGAAGGGACTCAGGCTGACAAAGTTCACAGATGATTGTAAGTTGGGAGCTATTATTAGCTCAACAAGTGATGTTGACATCCTACAGAAAGGGATCACTGAGACCAATGACTGGTGTCAGAACCATGGCCTTAAGCCCAATGCCAAAAAATGTGTCATCATCCCCTTTGGGAAAAATCCAGTTCCCGTGAATTACCACCTCGATGGTAGTCCACTGAACACAGAAGGACTTATGAGAGATCTGGGAACACAGGTTGACAGCACCCTCTCTTTTGACCACCACATTGCCACTGTGGTCAGAAAGTCCTTCTATGTGGCACATCTCATTACTATGTTTGCATCCAGGAAGGAAGAGATCATTTTCTCCCTCTACTCTTCTCTCATTAGGCCAATCATTGAGTACAATACCCCATTTGGCATGTACCTCACTAGACACCTGCAACAACTGGAGAGGCCACAAAAGTACCTCACAAAGAGGATCATAGGCCTTAAACACTTGTTCTATATGGACAGACTCAAAAAACTCCAACTATTCTCTGTCTCATATTGACTACTTTGAGGCAATCTCTGCTTGACTTACAAAGCCATGTCTGGCCCAGGTCTGTTAGAAATGCTACATCTAAAGAAATCCCAGTCCCTCCGCACTACACACTCCAGAGACCTCAACCTCATTACCACAATCAACAGAATGTGCTGGAGGGACAGGTTCATAACACAGAGACTGCCCATGCTATGGAATAGACTTCCCATACATGTCCAACAGAGCAGCTCACTGGTCCTCTTCAAGAGAAATCTTGATGAGTGGATGGGAAATAGAAAATTCACCCTGGGGTCACTCCAGTGGCTCTACTCAACAAAGACACTGGAATCTAAGGTCAGGTGGCATGATGCCAGGGTAATCCTATGGGCTAGACTTGTAAAGGCTTCAGGGCCATTAGCCTAGAACACACCTATGAACCTATGAACATTAGATGACTGAATTGTTGTATTAGAATGAATGTGGTTGTATTTCCACTTCCCCATCCCAACCAACTCACAGCCAAAGTGGTTCCCAGCCTCATGGAGTATGACCAGGTGGACTAAGTAACACTGAGCAGCTGATAGTTTGAAAGTATATAAAAGGGGAAAAATAGGTTACTTATTACTGATCAGAAAAATGTTGCATGCTATAAATAAAATAACACAAGGAAAAATGAAACAGAGAAAGATTACTATTATTCATTTTTACACACTTATATACTGTAGCTACACTAAAATAATTATTCTCAAGTCATCAGAATGCTAAAAATCATCTAGTGCCAGTATGTCATACAAATAAGTGAGCATCTCAGCCCAGACCATTAGGTGTGCTATGCATGCACACTTTTCTAACCATCCCATGGATTCATTAACATTATGTTGCACATTACGCCTAAGCTAAAACAAGTGATCATATTTGTTCAATGAGCAGCATTGCTAATTGAATATGCACAGAGCCAAGACTCATAACATGGTGTGGGACCTCACTTTCAGCCCACAGAGCAGGATCTTGGCCATGTCATGGTAAGCAATTGCATAGCCATATATATATATATATATATATATATATATATATATATATATACATGATGTGAAGAAACAAGTGTGCACAACAACACAAATAATTGCAAGTGACTGTGCACACACTTAACAGTATCATATAAGTGAGACACGAAAACATAAGAAAGAGTAAGCCTAGTAACAGACAATGACTGAAATCTTGGAGATGTTGAGCATTACTAATGTGATTTGCATAAACAGTCAAGAAATGTTCAGCATTAAAAACATTTGTAGAACAATAAAGACACTTAAGACATTTTGAATTAAACATAGATACACCTTTCAATGTAAGAATAGTAGACAAACACACAAATGATATGGGGACAAAGGCACAAACTTAGGGCAACTCATAAACTGTGCTCCTATACTTTGTGAAAGTAGATAGAATAACAGTTGTCACAGTAACATGATTGTTCTGAAGGGTAGAAAATCATAGAAAAGGTATACCATTTATGACTGCGATCCTTAGGGATAGCACAGACAAGTACAAATGTCAGGGGGAACAGCATATATATCCTTTATAATAAATAATGTGGACAAGCTGTAAAACTAGTAACACATGATAGTTATGTACACAAAAGAATAAGAGGATGTCAGTAAACCAGTATTGCGATATAACAGCATTCACATACCTTACAACAATGGAATGTTAGCCATGCACCTGTAATATACCATAAAGGTGGGTTAGGAATGGAAAATGGTTTGTCCCAGACTGGGTCAGTGCACCACTGCAGTCCATACCCCAATATATCCACATTGTAATGTTGATGTGAAACACTGCATACATCATAATCCAAAGGGTTAAAAGAATGCAATCACTGAAAGTTTCTCACGTGTACAGGCTGATTGCAATAAAATAGATTAAATGACGGACTATAAAAGAGTTGAACCCAGAACTACCACTTGACAAATTTTCCATACATATGTCTTAACAAGTTAATTGATGAAATAATCATGATCTAATCCCCCAGAACACAGAATACATCTTTGCGGATATACATACCTTACTTACATAGTCATTATTAATGTATATCCCCCTAACGGCCATCAGAACAATGGCATAAGACTCCAGCAAAATAAGTTATGTTAATACAAGACAGGATAGCTAAGACTGCAGGGAATATAACACATGAGACCAGTCAAAGACACAAAATTAAGGCTGACATTAAAACCCCTGCCACTGTCACCAACAGTTTTCAGACCACTGGAGTAGCAGAGTAGAATTGTGCACATCAAAGTTGTTGAGTAAGGAAGTCCTGTTTGTTGCCATTCACCTTTGTACACACTCATATGAGGTACACACTGCCAGATTTAAACACCTGTCTACATAACTCACCATATTCTCTATGCCTGTCCATTACTGGATGACACCACCAAAAAAGTTACAGCAAAGTCAAAAAGCACACAGCTGAAGTGATAACTTCAGCAGTGTGTTTGAATACATCTGACTTCCCTTAAAAGGAAGTACAATACCTTAGGGGTCAAAGACCTCTACCTATGTAAATGTTACCACTGGACATCTCACATTTGTTGAGTTAAGACAGCCCTGCTTGCTACATGATGCTTTGGTACACATTCAAATGAGGTGCACATTGCTGGACTTGAATACCTGCCTGCCTAACTCAACTTTCTCTAGACCTGTGCAGTAGCTGCTGATGCCACTGAAAAAGTTATATCACAGTTGCCACCAAGCACACAGTGGAGGGGATGACTTGAGCAGTTTGCTTAAATGCAAATTGCTTACATTAAAGGGAGTACAACACCTAAAGGATCAAAACCCTCACATCAGTTGATTAAGCAAGTCCTGCTTGTTACCAATTGCTTTTGTACACACCCATACAAGTACATCCTGCCAGAATTGAACACCTACCTATGTAATTCAAAACTCACTGGATCTGCATACTATTTACTGTCGCCACTGAAGAATTCATAGCACAATTGTCAGAAGGCACATAGCTGAAGGAAGTGTGACACATATAGAAGAATGTGTTTTATGAAACAGACATCAACAATATGTGGCTCAACATATGCAAAGAATGTATTAATAATTCCAATATCATGTCAAGAGTACATTAAACTATCAAGCATGACATATGTCATGTCATGTCAACATATACAAATAATGTATTAATAATTCCAATATCATGTCAAGAGTACATTAAACCATCAAGCCTAATATACTTATAATTAATAAATGTCTCCAAATACTAATATCAGTATTGCTTTCTGTTGCACAGTGAAGCTAAGGATTGCATATCAATGCAGCAAAAGACAAATTCTGATCAATGTTTGGCTCAGGACATCATACATCAGTTACTTAGGTGTGGTTAGCAGTTCTGCTCAGTTTCAAGCACTATTTAACTGTTAGTGTAGGGATCATAATTTGCTGAAGTATTCAAATGTCTTACATGCATATCTGTGAAGTGATGCCTCACATGAATTGTCATGTTAAGGAATTATATATGACTGTTAGTGTGATGTTATGTACACATTGCTGGAATGGACTTCTTGATAAACAAAATGAAATGTTCCACAGGAATGCTGTAACAGGTGAAGTTACAAAGGGACTTGGACTGTTACGTGACTGACAATTTACAGGTGAAAAAAGTGTGGAGAACTGATATCACAAAAGATTGACTAGGATGATGTCAGGTTGGTTATGGTGACAGCTGTTGCATAGTGAGTTCCACTCATGCATTCTAGAGACTTATCCTTCAGAAAACAGTAATGCACATTGTTGTCTTTATGTCTTGTGATTACGTGTGCATCAGTGACAATTCACTGTTACAAGGTGTGGCATAATAGCAAGGCATACATGCAACTGATAACAAGACATGCATGCAACTGATATTATAGTTGTACTCATTAATACCAATCTGTAAATATGTTTGTAACTGTACAAGTTCAATGGCACACACTGTGACAGTAGGAAGGAAAGTGTGATATAGGCCCATCCTCAGTTAAATGCAGCAATGCATTGACTGTATTGGAATAGACTCCTTATATGAGGGAAACAACAAAACTAATAAAGTTTATACAAGTGACAGAGATTACTACTATAACTTTCATGCTGTCAGAGTCACTCACTGAGTGCAATACTGCCAAGCTCAATTGTGCAACAGATGGCAAAATCTTAGGGCAAGCATAATTATGTTTTGAGTTTTTGCCATAAGAGAGAACTAGCAATATCCTGTTTGTGCTTAATGGCAAGCATTGTTCAAATGCTGAAGAGAGAAGTAATGACTTCTGTTCCTAAGCGATTTGTGGCATGTGTGTAGTGTGTGCATTTATGTTTTGGTCGGATTAGATATCAGGAGTGAGGATAATAGGACAGAGAAGGAAATGGGAAGTCAGCAGAAGGTAGAACACCAGGGGAATAATTCAAAAATGAGCAGGATGCTGGAGGGATAGGACCATATCCATTCATTGCTTCACACAATAAGACTGTATAGTACAAAACATTAGGGAAATTTGGATACTCATGTCATAAATGATGTGTGGCAATAACTTTATAATATTGTGTGGCAACTTTGAAAACGTCAGTTGTGATATACTTATAGGTGAAGTGGAGATTTATGTATGGGACATATCTTTTTTGTGCGACAGGTGACATTCATTTAAAGAGTGAAAGAAACACTGGGGAAAGTATTTAGGAATAACAAGGGTAAGTAAGTAGTATATGTTAGGTACCGGGGCAGATATGCAGGACATACATGACAGACAGGGATGGTGATGGACAGAATAGGGAGGGGAACACCATGCCAGGTTAGGTATGGTTTTTGGGAGGCAGAACCCCATTCAGCATGAATGCAGTGGGAAACTAGTCCTCACCTTCAGAACTGTCACCATGGTCTCTTATCACAGACACCTGGTCACTGCAGGATGGGGCAACAATTTTACAATCTGCTGCAGGATTCTCTCTATATGGCCAAGGTGGTCACTGAAGCAACAATTCATTGTCTATTCAACCAGCCCTGTCAGCTCCTGTCAGGTGACATAGTCACCACCTTCATTGACACTAATCCTGTTAGGTTCCACTGCACCAGCCCCCAGAGCAAAGCTACCTGATGCAGGCCATGCAGGTAATGCTGGAGTTGTAGAAGCAAAGCTGGAAGGTTGTGACCAGAATTGAGTGCCTTTGCTGTCAGAGGTGGCATCACTGCAGCCGCCTGAGGAGTTGTTGTGGTCTGAGCTGCTGTGGCCAGTCTGTCTCTCTGTGTTAGTGGTCATGATGAAGTGGTAATGAATAAAGCAATGCATTGTAAATTAAAATACACAATAATAGAAAGGATAGTGAGAAAGGGGGTCTGGAGAGAGACATAAAATTATATTTTAATATTAACATCACAGTCATTACAAATTCCATGTACATTGTTAAGATTATTTACATCCTGATATAAATGTTTGAGACCATAAATTAATGTTGCAGTAATGGTATGGTACCTCTGGTTCTCATATTTAACAAACATTCTACGGAAACTGTAAATTTACTATTTGTTTATGGATAAGAGTTAATTGTGTACCTGCCCTGATTACATGTCATTCTAAGGCATGGCTATAGGAAATCAATTATGAAATGCAAAATGCATACTATACATATTTTCTGTTGTCTGGGACTGAACCCACATCTATAAGTCTTCAGCCAACAACTGACTAGTTCAAAGCTACACTAACTAATGATACAGGCAGAAGTGGTTGCAAATGCAGAGTATGCATACTCATGTATTTTTTCTGATAACCATCTGTGTCGTGACTTCCTCATACTTGATAACATATTAGTAAAGTCAGAGCTAGTCTGACATGGCAGTAACGTATACCTGAATCCATGCTTAACCCAAGCCTCTCTTAAGTAGCAGTATCTCCTGACATACTCACAATTGTTTCAATCTCTGCAGAGGCTAAACATAAGAAAACAACATTTATGAAGAACTGTATGTTACCATGTCATGGTAATGTTTTCTGTGGTAATGGGGAGTATACTTAAAGAGCTAAGGTGGTGTGTGGTTTCTATAAGTATTCTTCCCATTGGAGAAACAGTACAGCTTTCACCATTTCATGTAACTATAATGATCACAACACTGTTCATCCATGCTTGGGATTGGGATACAGGTAGTTTGGGTGAAAGCAGTGATTAACCTATTCCAAGCCACATCCTTGTAGTGAGACATGGTACGGCCCTACCCTCAACCCCCAGCAGTAGCCTTGGGTTGTAATAGTTTACAAGGGCATATTCAAATACCTGTGACTCCTCCTCAAATCACTATTTCTTCCTATCAAAGATCTCAGGAAAATGGCAATGAATTGGCATCAAAATCAGATCTTATCTGCTCCAGCCTGTGTGTAATGACAGCCACTGTGGAGAACTGCATTTGTGCAGGAGATGGCAGACTATTTATTATTTCTGCTTTCCCCATTTTAGGTGAGAAATATGGCAAAATCAGTTGGCCATGTATATATATATATATATATATATATATATATATATATATATATATATTTATACGGATTCACTTTATAATCTCAAAATACTGAAATAAAGCCGAAAAATCAAAAACCCGAAACTTTAAAACCGTGAAACTTCAAACCACAGACGTAACATAAACAAAACACTGCACCACACAAACCCAAACACACCTACCTGCTGACACTACATAAAAAGACAACACACACAAAAACAACAAAACTAACACACACACACACACACACACACACACACACAATCTTTTTTAGCTAGTTTCACTGTGTGACAGGTATTATTTGGAAATGTTCTCCATTTGTTCAGCATCTGTTTTTTCTGTTTTTCCTGCCAAGGAGTGTATCATATGACTGATTTGTTTGCAGTTAAAAGCATTCTCTAGAGTCTCGTTTTTCTGTTTAAAACTTTAATTTATTGTCTCACTGATGTTTTTCTGCTGTGATAAACATGTTTGCAGTGTTTTCTGCCTATAATAGTGTAACTAGAAGCTGTGGCATAGTTCCCCACCCTGCTGCCTATTGTTGTCTTCTTCTTAAACTTTGTGGTTTTGCAATTGCCTGCCCCTACTGTAAATTTGTTCTCCTCCCAGTCCAGTCTCATTAGCTCATTCTACTTAACACAGAAAGAACATTTGGGAATGTCAACCACCTTAGTTTCTAAACCTTGAATTATCTTCTGCTCTTCCTTTATCCCTTCCCACTCTACAAAAAAAAAATTCTGTTACTTCATCTTGCTTTTCCAGCTACTTGTTCTGTAAAGTGTTCAATTGCCTCTTTTCTGTTGCATTTATTACTGGTACTTAAAACCACGGTTAAACCAAAGGCCTTTCATCAAAAGCAATAGACTTCTTCAGAAGCTTTCTGAAGAAGTCCATTGCTATTGACGAAAGCATGAAATAAAGTGCATATTAACACTAAAGAGTTGCTTTAAGGCTTGTCTTCTGGTTTAACTGTGGTTTGAAGTATCATTTCTTCATGTTTTACCATTGTTTGGAGATTGTTCCAGTTTTTATTTATGCATTTATTACTGCTTGTTTTTAGCCTGTTTAAATTGTAAGTGTTATTCTAAGCCTCTTAGTTTTGGTTTAAGCACTTGCACTTTAGGCCTACCCATTAGCTTTCCCTATACTGTCTCCCTCAGATTCTGACAAACATAGATGGATAATTTCCTACGGTTTCTCCTTCCAGCCTGGTTGATATGGACATCTGAGACAGTGTAGCAACTGCCTCATGTACACAGACAACCATCTACTATTACCACCCAGGAACAAAATTTCTGAGAGATGCAATTACATTAAGAACCTAGAAGCTATGCTCTCTCCCTCACAAGCTAGTTATCAACACAATCACTGCACCTCAAACACCACCCACAACTACACAACACACACCCATATATGTGGAGGTTCTCAACAAAAACATACCTAAACAAAGGAGACCTCTGAGGCAAAAACAAATGCAAACTCCACAACCCTCCACACTACATACCACGCATAGTGCACACACCTGTGTCTCACAACCACAAAGGCCTAACCATAAACCCAACATATTAATCATAAGAGACTCCATTGTGAAACACACAGATGTGCCTCTCACCAGGCTGGATAAGGAGAAAGTCATGGTTAGTTGCCTGTCAGGTGCCAGAATCTGTCATATTACACACACAATCAAGTTCATAGGTTCATAGGTAGGTACTAGGCTATTGGCCCAAGGGCCTAAGTAATCCTAGCCAACAAGGTTCCCTGGCTTACGCCACCCAAGAAAGTTAATTTCCTGTGCCCCTATTGAGCAGAGCCACAGAAGTGATCCATGGGGTGTATTTCCTATTTTCCATCCACTCATCAAGGTTTTTCTTGAAGAGTGCTAATGAAGAAATTTGCTTGACAAAAGATGGATACCTTGTTCCAGAATATAGGAAGTCTCTGGGACAGGAATCTATCATTCCAGCATGTCCTGTTTATTGTGGAGGCAAGGTTTAGGTCCCTAGAGTGTGTAGCTCGGAGGGATTCAGATAACTTTAGGTGTAGCATGTCCAACAGCTCTGGGTTTAACATAGCTTTATGTGTTAGGCAGAGATGTCCTCAGAGTAGGTGATATGCTACAGAGTAAGGCTGGAGTTTTTTGAGATGGTCAGTATAGGGCAGCTGTTTGAGGCCAGCAGTTCTCTTTGTGCGGTACATCTGTGGCCTTTCCAGCTGCTGCAGATGTCTTGTGAGCTACATTCCAAAAGGGGTGTTGTACTCTAGTCTAATGAGTGCTGAGTAGAGGGGAACAATGAGATCTTTTTTCCTGGATGAGAACCCTTTTGTGATGAGGTGTGCCACATAGAAGGATTTCCTGACTACTGTGGCAATGTGATTATCAAAGGCAAGACTACTGTCCACCTGGGTCTCAAGGTCTCTTATCACACAGTTGGCGTTAACTAGACTGCTGTTTATGTAGTAGTTCATGGGTACAGAGTTTTTACCAAAGGGGATGACAATGCACTTTTTGGCATTGAGCTTGAGACCATGCCTCTGACACCAGGAATCTCTCCAGGGAGGCCATTCTGTTGGATGTCCACATCATTTGGGGACTCAACTATGGCTCCTAGTTGCAGTCATCTGCAAACTTCAATAGCCAGTTCTGTGTTAGTCTGTACTTCAGATAATTAGATACCAAACAGGCGAGGTCCCAGGATTGAACCCTATGGAACTTCACTTGTCACTGGTTTGAAGTCAGATTTGGAGTCTGCAACTTTTACAGTTTGGGTTCTGTCAGTGAGCCAGTTGGCAACCCTTCTTGTGACGTAGGTATGTATACCTAGTTTACTGAGTTTAACTATAATTCCAGAATGGGGAATGGTGTCAAAAGCCTTGGCGAGGTCAAGATAGACTGTGTGAACCACTTTACCCTCATCTACGGCTTTGGTGACTGCCTCAAAGAAGTCGATCAGGTTCAGGATGCATGATCTGCCTTTCACAAACCCGAAGTGCGTGAGGTCCAGAGTTTGGAAGTTACCAATGTCTTTGTTTATGAGTTCCATGATGATACATTCCATGGCCTTGCAGACCAGGCTTGTCAGGGAAATAGGGCAATAGTTACCAGGATCAGTGGTAGCACCCTCTTTATGGAGTGGGGTAACTGTTGCTGTGTGCCATTCAGTGAGCACAAAGCCTGACATGAGACTATGATTGAACATGGTGCTTAGGTGGGGAGCCAGGTTGTTCTGAAGTTTGTGTAAAATGCAGCCTGGGATGTTGACTGGTCCCATGGATGCTGTGTTTTTGGTTTTAGAGAGTGCAGCTTTTACCTGCATAGATGTGATTACAGGGCCTCTGCACTCTTCCTGTATAGATATAGGCCCTTTAGGGGATGAGAGGGGGGTAAAGTTAGCACTGAACCTATCTGACAGGATGTTGGCAATATCAGTTGGTTCTGTAATTTTCGTGCCGTTGTGCTGTAACTCGGAGCAGATCTGGGTGTTGCCATTGAGATTCTTGACATAGATATAGAATGCTTTGTGGTTGTCCTTAGAAACAGTGGTGATTTTGTTTTTGTAACTAGCTTTGGAGGATCTTATAAGGGATCTCAGCTTCTTACTGAGGCTGTCCTAGAAGCTCCTCCACTCATGGGATTTTACTCTTTTTTTGCAACAGTTTATTCCTTCTGTTGTAGAGTTTGTTTATGGCAGGGGACCACCAGATTGGCTTCCTTTTTTTGGAGGATCGTGTCTTGGTTCTGTTCAGGATAGCATGATTTATGCACTCGTGTAAGTGCTTATAGAGTGCATTTGTGTGGGATTCACAAGTCATAACTGTAGTGTCCATCTGCATGGGTGTCATGAAGTTTGCCACTTCTGTCTTAAGAAGCATAAAGTTGACTTTGGAGAAAATTTTTACTGTGGTTTCCTTAATGGTGAGTGGGGGCGGGATGAAGATATCTAGAGTGATTAGCTTATGGTCGGATCTGACCGAGGAGTTGACTTCAGGTGTGGAACACCGGTCACTCATGTTGGTAATGACTAGGTCTAGGATATTGGTGCCCCTGGTGGGGGTGTGGATAAGTTGATCCAGGGCATTGGAATTTATGAATTTCAGAAAGCGTTGAGTGAAGGAGATGATACATGAGTAGTTTTCCCAGTTAATGGTGGGGTAGTTAAAATCACCCATTATTAGGGTGTTTGGTTGAACCCTAATATTTTCCAGTATATCAAGAAAAGAGGAGTGGGAATCCTGTGGCATGGTGGTGGATCTGTAGCAAACTACAATTTGGACTGCAGTTTTGCCCAGAGTTAGTTGCACTTGGATAATCTCGGATGCATTATGTTGTGCAACTAGCCTGGAGGTGTGGATATCCTTAATGAATATGGACACACCTCCGCCTTTGGTGTTCTGGTCCAGGTTAGAGGGCCAAAAAGTGTGGTGTGAGTTATAGCCTGGCAATGCAGCAGTGCTCTCTAGATCCTTGAACCAGGTCTCAGTCACTGCACAGATATCAATGTTCTCAATTTTAAGGAGTGCCTCGAGTGAGTGCATTTTGAAATTTAGTCTTCTAGCATTGAGTAGCATTACCCTTAGTTTTTGCTTGCCTGTTCCTGTTATTGTGGTGAATTTGTCATTTGAACCTTGCCTAAAAAAGGCACTATATGGGCGGCAAGACCCTTAGCCAGTATCTGAAATCTCAGGGCTGACAGGTGCAGGCCATCTCTGGCAAAGCATCATGATCTGTCGACCATGTTGTCCCAGGCAGACAGATACTGGATTCCCTTAGAATGACACCAAAATCTTAGCTAATTGTTGAAGTCAATCATTTTGTCCTTGTACTGCAGTATCATTCTGGGTGATGGCAGGATGCTACTCACGGCTAGGGTCATACCTGCCTGGGCTACAAGATCGGAGAGCACTTCCATGTCTCTTTTCATGTAGTCCAGGGAGGTACATGTCAGGTTGTTCACACCAACATGGACAATGACAGAGTCATAATTGTACTTGTTGTGGAGTGACCTGAGTGCGTGGGTTATGTGCAGATTCTGGCACCTGACAAGCAGCTGACAGTAACCTTCTCCTTGTTTAGCCTGGTGAATGGGACATCAGTGTGCCTAACTATAACATCACCATGACTAGTGTGCTGGGTACATTGTTTTGCCTTATGGGCTGTGGTTTATTGGCACACTGAGTCTGTGGGCTATGTGTCATTTGGATTGTGCTGGGGAGAGGTTGGTTGCGTTTCTGATTTGGAGGTCTCTGTTGCTTGAGCAGATTATTATTGAGAGCCTCCAAGAATGTTTTTGTGCTACTATGTGTGGATTTTGGTGGTGTAGGTTTAGTGGGACTATGTGATGAGTGTGGTGTGGTGCAAGTGCTTACCTTCTTCTCTTCACTGTCAAGTTCAGTCTTGGTTGGAGAGAGCTTCAACTCCAGTTTGGCTAGATAAGTGCATCTCTCACAGGTTGTGGTGTTGGGTGGTAGGAGGAGAGGGGTCTGTGTACATGAGGCAATTGCTACATTGCCCCAAGATGCCCAGATTCATCAGATGGACAGGAGAGAACACTGGAAGCTGACCCTTGGACATGCCTGAATAAAAAACTACTTTCTTCTAGACAAGTGAGGAAAGTGAGTATAAATGCTATTTTTCTCTAAACAAGTGAGGAAATTAAGTACAAAAACTGTTTTGCTCTAGGCATAGAGGAAGGTTGAGTGATATAGTAATTGGTGGCTTATTTAGTGCTAACAACAAGTTCTGAGCAAGTGATGAGCACAAATAAGCAAATTCAAGTGCTAAAACTAAGAATCTGTACATGGATCTTATGGTAGATAAGCTTCCTAGTGCTTACCACTCCCACTGATAAGCTAGAATGCTTCCCTCCAACACAGAAAGGCTTGGGGAACTCAGAAGCTTACAAACAGTCCTAGATACAGCAAAGCTGTATCTGGACTAGACTAGTTACAGGAAAGGTAGGAAACAAGTGCAAATGTGGGCTTTTAAACTAGAAAGTTGAAAGAGATGGAAAAACTGCCCAAACGGCCAATAAACTACAATTTCTGGGCCAGAAACCACTCCTGTGGTAGATAGGCTACCTAGTGCTTACCACTCCCAGTGATAAGCTAGAAGGCTTCCCTCCAACACAGACAGGCTTGGGGGGGCGGGCTCAGAAGCTTACAAGCAGTCCTGGATACAGCAAATCTGTATCTGGACTAGACTAGTTACAGGAAAGGTGGGAAACAAGTGCAAACACAGGCTTTTAAACCAGTAAGTTGAAAGAGATGGAAAAACTGCCAAATGGCCAATGAACTACAAATTTTGGGCCAGAAACCACTCTTGTAGTAGAAAGCCTACCTAGTGCTTACCACTCCCAGTGATAAGCTAGAAGGCTTCCCTCCAAAACAGAAAGTCATGGGGTGCTCAGAAGCTTACAAACAGTCCTGGATACAGCAAATCTGTATCTGGACTAGGCTAGTTATAGGAAAGGTGGGAAACAAGTGCAAACACAGGCTTTTAAACCAGAAAGTTCAAAGAGATGGAAAAACTGCCCAAACAGCCAATAACTACAATTTCTGGACCAGAAACCACTCTTGTGGTAGGTAGGCTACCTGGTGCTTTCCCCTCCCACTGATAAGCTAGAAGGCTTCCCACCAACACAGAAAGGCTTTGGGGGCTCAGACGCTTACAAACAGTCCTGGTTACAGCAAATCTGTATCTTGACTAGACTAGTTAGAAGAAATGAAGGAAACAAGCTTAGAAATTTTTTTTTTGTAAAGTGGAAAGGGAGAAAGGAGAAACAGAAGATAATTCAAAATTAAGGACCTAAGTGGCTTGCCCTTCACAAATGTTCTCTCTGTATTAGGTAGAAAGAGCAAGTGACACTAGACTGGAATAGAGCTGGAACAGAGCTGGACAGATGGGACTGGTAGGAGTGTCTGAAGTCAAAATATGATATCACTGTACTCGGTTGAGTGAGCAAATGAGATAAACCCAGGAAGAGTGTTCAAACACAAATTTACAGGAGTGGCGGGCAATTCCAAAGCCACCAAGATTAATACCAGAACAAGAATGGGGACAGAGGGTGGGAAACTAACTGCAGAGAGAGAAAGAGACCACAGTATTCTATGAAACAATTAAATAGAAAAATAAATAACTACAGAGAGACATAGACCGCAATATTCAATGAAACAATTAAATAGAAAGAAAAATAAAATGCAGTATAATCTTTAACACTGTGAGTTTGTACTTAATGCAGCAAGTAATGCAGTTGATTGTAGGTATGTAGCAGAAGTCAAACAACTCAGATATTGGGTAGAAATAAATTCAAAGATATGTGACTAACTCTTATAAATACAGAGAATCCCTCTAGGCTAAGAGCTTAACACTGAATATTAATGAAGTGAAACAAAATAGCCCCCACCCCTTACTGCATAGAGACAGAGAGAGAGAGAGAGAAAGAGAGACCACAGTATTCTATGAAACAATTAAATAGAAAAATAAATAACTACAGAGAGACATACACCACAATATTCAATGAAACAATTTAATAGACAGAAAAATAAAATGCAGTACAATCTTTAACACTGCAAGTTTGTACTTAACTCAGCTAGTAATGCAGTTGATTGTAAGTATGTAGCAGAAGCCAAACAACTCAAATATTCAGCAGTAATAAATTTAAAGATATGTGACGAACACTTATAAATACAGAGAAACCCTCTAGGCTAAGAGTTTAACACTGAATATCAATGAAGTGAAACACAATAACCCCCACCTACTGCAGAGAGAGAGAGAGAGAGAGAGAGACCACAGTATTCTATGAGAAAAATAAATAGAAAAATAAATAACTACAGAGAGACACAGATCACAGCATTCAATGAAAAAATTAAATAGAAAAATAAAATGCAGTACAATCTTTAACACTACCAGTTTGTTATTAACTCAGCAAGTAATGCAGTTGATTGTAGGTATGTAGGAGAAGCCAAACAACTCAGATATTGAGCAGTAATAAATTCAAAGATATGTGACTAACACTTATAAATACAGAGAAACCCTCTAAGCTAGGAGATTAACACTGAATATCAATGAAGTGAAACACAATAGCCTCCACTTACTGC
Source organism: Protopterus annectens (assembly GCF_019279795.1). Taxonomy (NCBI): domain Eukaryota; kingdom Metazoa; phylum Chordata; order Ceratodontiformes; family Protopteridae; genus Protopterus; species Protopterus annectens. Next base: position 1,299,279,763 of record NC_056731.1, read on the forward strand.
AGAGAGACAGAGAGAAAAAGACCACAGTATTCTATGAAACAATTAAATAGAAAAATATATAACTACAGAGAGACACAGACCACAATATTCAATGAAACAATTACATAGACAGAAAAATAAAATGCAGTACAAGTCTCTCAACAACAGGTACCTTTATGACTCTGTTATAGTTAATGTTGGGGTGAACAACTTAAGATGTACCTCCCTGGACTATATAAAGAGAGGCATGATTGAACTCACTGAATATGTGTCCCAGGCAGGTATGCCCCTAGCTTTAAGTAGCATACTACCATCACCCAGAACAATGCCTCAATATAAACAGAAAATGATCGACTTTGACAATTGGCTTAGATTCTGGTGTCATTCCAGGGGGATCCATTGCCTGACGGCCTGGGAAAATATGATTGACAGACCACAATGCTTTGCTACAGATGGCCTGTATCTGTCTCACTTGGGCTTCAGGCTTCTGCAAAGGTGCTTGCCTCCCCCATAGTGCCTTTTTAAGGAAAGTCCTGAGGTTGATAAAACCAACATTAAAAGTTCAACAAAATGCAAATTAAAGGTCATGCTGCTGAATGCTAGGCGTCTAAACATGAAATTGCACTCATTGCAAGCATTCTCAACCCTGGAAGTTGCTGACATTTATGCAGGCACAGAGACCTGGTTTACAGCTTTGGAGAGCACCCCAGCCTTACCTGCTTACTCATCCTATCATATATTTAGACCTCAAACTGTGGGCAGCAAAGCCAAAGAAGGTGAAGTTTCAATGTATATTAAAGACACACACACCTCCAGGCTGGTCAAACAGTATGACGCACAGGAGACACCCCAGGTGCAGTTAACCATTGACAAGACCCCTATTCAAATCATAGCTAGCTACAGGCCTGCAAATTTGACTCAGGAAACCCACTCCACCTATCTGGACCTCTTCAATTCTATCAAGAGTCAACTCTTTACACTGATCCTGGGTGACTTTAACTACCCAACCATATACTGGAAAAACTATTCATGCCAGAACGCATATGCCCAGAGATTCCATGCTTTTGTCAATGCAAATGCCTTGGAACAGCTAGTTGATACCCCCCACAAGAGGTGATAATATCTTGGATTTGGTATAAACCAACATGAGTAACCATTGCAGCACCCCAATAGTATCATCCTCCCTGGTAAGATCCAACCATAAAGCGGTCACTTTCAAAGTCAGCATCTCCCCTGACCCCTCTCTAGCTAGGTTCAAACAAAAAAAATCTCTAAAGCTGATTACAACCTCCTGAGGGATGGTATAAACAGCTTCACAGCCCCCCCCCCCCCCATTGGAACTGGCACCAATGTCCAAATCTACACCAAACTATTATATGAGCACTTATATAGATGCATGGAATCAGGAATATCTGACAGGACAAAATCATCCTCTACAAGAAAGAGTAAACCTGTCTGGTGGATGTCTGCAATAAATAAACTATATAACAAAAGGAAACATTGCTGTCCAGGACCAAGAAGGAGCAGGTGCCCAAATTGGAAGCAATCTCCCTTTAGCCTGAACAAGCAAATAAGAGCACTAGTGACATCCTCTAAAGCCAACTTCTTGTCCAAATTGGCAATATCTACTAGAGACAATCATAAGGCCTTCTTCACATATGTCCACAATCTCAAAGGAAGCACCCAGATCTGTTCAGAACTGGTGGTCAAGGACACCACATACACAAATGCTGTAGATATAGCCAAGCTACTGGCTGACAGATTCAGTAAAAACTTCACCCCTCTGTCCCCCGATCAGTAAATAAGGACATGCACAATATCAGCCCCCCTCCCCTTATCTCTGGGGAACAAGTCATCACTGCCTTGTCAAAGTCAAAAATTACAGCCTCCATGGGACCAGATAACACCCAGGCTGCCTCCTACATGAACTCAGGCATGAACTTGCAGCACCATTAGGCACCCTATTCAACCAAAGCCTGAGTACCAACTTTGTCCCAGCTGAGTGGAAGACAGCCACTATCATCCCTTCACACAAAGGTGAAGCGCCCACCGATCCAGGAAATTATAGACCCATCAGCCTAACTAGCCTGATCTGCAAGGCTATAGAAAGGATTATAATGGACCTCATTAACATGGACATTGACAACCTCCAAACATTCGACCCCACACTGCTTGGCTTTGTCGAGGGGTGGTCATGTCTGTTAAATCTGGTTGAATTCTTTGAGACAGTCACCAAAGTTGTGGATGAGGGGAAGATGGTGCACACCACCTACCTTGACCTGGCCAAAGCCTTTGACACTATTCCCCACTCAGGCATAATAGATAAACTCTCTTAACTAAGCATCAATCAATATGTTATCAGATGGGTAGCAAACTAGCTCACTGATAGAACCCACATAATCAAAATAGGGGAAGTCACCTCAAGCAGTAGACCCGTAATGAGTGACACACACACACACGCGCACACACACACACACACACACACACACACACACACACACACGCACACACACACACACTCACACATACCTATATACTGCATAGCAACTGCAGCCGGTTACAAGTGATATCTCAATTGCATTTCAAGTAATGTTTTTCCACTTCTTGACATGCACTCATGGATGGTTTAAGACATTTGAAAGGTTAATAGTCCTATACACAAATATTTATTTATTTAACATTTGTTTACTAGCAAAATTGACTTGGAACAAGCTAATTTTCAGCAGAGGCCCAGGGAGAAATGCTCCAGAAGCATGTCTTTGTAATGAAGGAGGAAACCCACATAAATGCTGGGAGGACATGCAGACTCCTCACAGAAGGCACCCTAGCTGAGAATTGAACTGGAGAACCTCTTGTTTTGAAGTGACAATGCAAACCACTGTACCACTGCACCATTATGGTATTTGAGTTCCTGTGTTTTGTCCTTATGTAAATTTTGCAACAGTATTACAGGGTTTATTGATATGACATAAAACGTATTTTGAGATTTATTATTTATGGCACTTCAGAATCAAACCCAAGGCAGAATAAGACATGGGTATTTAACTGTGTGTACTAAGTAGTAACAACTCAGAGTAACAGATATTAGAAATATGTAAGGTGGTACAGAACTGGGAATATAACTACGTAACATAGTCTACATATTCATGTGCATCAGAATATATACATTATATATTGTAATAATGTGCAAATGGCATGTGTATCATATTTTCAGATTGTATCTTGTTATGTCTGAGATGTGATTTTGTTTTAATGTACAACATCTGCAGCCTGACATGGTAATGGTCAAATAAAGACATGATCAATGCATTAAAACCCTGTTGCTGCTGCATCATGTGATGTTCCTTCATTTAACTAATAATTTCAAACTCAAATGCTTTTATGTGGATTGCTTTTTCCTTGTTTTAATTTTGTTTATTTCTTGAATGCTGCCTGACGCACACCAATGTCAAGCTCAGATGCATGGCCAATGATAAAGTATTAGTGCATGCTTAATTACATTTTTCAGAATTTGTCATAGTATGGGAACTATCTTTCTCTAAGGTACATTGATAACTGCCATTGATACGCAGTGTCAAATTTCACACAGCACATGAAGACGACTTGGATTAAATAAATTGTAGGGATTTGTCAAGTTTGGGGATTTTGACTGTTAGTGAGTACACATTATCAGAACTTCAGGTAAGGAACACCTTCACAGGATTTGAACAATGTACCGCTGGCATTGCAATCAAATATTACCATCATGCATGCTGCACAACATGAACAGTTAAATAAAATGAGAAGGTCAAGTACATGTTCAAGTTATTCTTCTTCTGCAGTGAGCAGTTTGCTTGCATTATGCCTATGCTGTCAGATTTTATGTTTTATTACAGCCTTACAATAGTTATAGGGGCTGTTTAGGGCATATATGAGGATGAAAAGGAAAGGGGAGGGCACAGATACTTTTTGAGGATGAACTTATTCCTAACAATTTTGTGAAGTGTGAAGTATTAATTGTATTGGATGCCTTAAAACATTTAATGAATAGAAATCCAATTTTGTAATGTGTATATATGCTTAAGTTTAATCCACATTCACATTGTTGGGGTTATCATTCACATTTTTAAGAATCTTACCTCCATGTCTGAGATGTATAGTCACCTCAAACAAATTTGAGATACCTTGGCCAGCATTTGGGTCAAGATTCATTCAAATTTCATGGAGGCTCTAACTTAAATGATTTTACTGTCAAACACATCCTTTCAAAGTGTGATTTTGATGAGGCTGGATCCTAAACACATCAATGACTGTCCAATACTGCTAATGAGGCACATTTGGAAGGCATTCACTTGCAAGCATCTTAATACACATTCTTGCATTGCACAAGCACATGAACATCATTGTGTAGAAACCAACACAATGTTTAACTCCATTGCTCAACACATTAACTGAGTGATTCAGAATGTGTAATTAGTTTAGAGCTAATTAGCATATTCAGTGTGCCCGGAAGGGTTTATATTGCCTTATAAGCACGATGTGGGGCAGGAATCTTCCACCGTGCTATGGAAAATTGCTTTGTTTCACAAGTGCTGCAGATCCTAACTTATTTCAGCAGTTTTGCTTCACATCTAAGGAGGACACCTTCAGAAAGTATTGCAATATATGCCTTCTTCCTTAGAACTGCTCATTTGTACTATGTTGTGCTGTCTACCTGTGTAGTTTCACTATAATCTGTTCAGGTTCTCCAAAATGGAATTAATTGGTTCAGGGCTACACACACTCACATGCACAGAATTTTGTAGTGGTGTAGCAGAGAAGAAGTTGAGATTTTTATTTTTTTAGAGAATTATACCTGTTAACATGTCCACTGTAGTAGTGGACAGGTGAACAAGTGTGTAACACTGCTATCACTGTGAGTTATAGGTTTTGTCACACTCACCATAATGTTACTACGTTTATGATGTTTTCCACTTCATAGGTGGACATTCCTGCATGTGTTATTCCTTTTTGTCTTCTTTTGTTGCTGAGGGGGAATGCATCAAACCATTACAATGGTGTTTGCATTTCTATATGTTACAAAATTACAGCATCCATGGGACCAGATGACATACCGGGCTGTGTATTACATGAACTACAAAATGAACCGGCACCTCACCTGAGTGTCATGTTTAATCATAGCCTCACCTCGGGCTTCGTGCCCACTGAGTGGTGCACAGCTACAGTTATCCCACTCCACAAGGGGGGATCCACCTTGGATCCCAGGAAATACTGCCCCATCAGTCTGATGAGCCTGATCTGCAAGGCCATGGAACGTATTATCATAGAACTTATAAACAAAGACATTGGCAACCTTCAAACACTGGACCCCACCCAGTTTGGGTTTGTGAAGGGACGATCTTGTCTCCTGAACCTGATTGACTTCTTCGAATCAGTCTCCAGAGCTATGGATGAGGATAAGGCAGTCCAAACAGCCTATCTGGACCTTGCCAAGGCCTTTGACACCATCCCCCATTCTGGAATCATAGATAGACTTACTAAGCTGGGCATTAATCCCTGCATCACTCAATGGGTTGCCAAGTGGCTTACTGACAGAACCCACACTGCAAAAGTAGCCGAATCCAAATCCAGCTCCAGACAAGTGACACGTGCAGTACCTCAGCGTTCAGTCCTGGGACCACTCTTGTTTGGCATCTACTTCTCTGAAGTACAGGCCAAAACAAAGGGACTCTGGCTAACAAAGTTCACAAATGACTGCAAACTGGGAGCCATTATTGAATCCCCAAATTATGTGGATACTCTACAAAAGGGCCTTACAGAAACAGATGCTTGGCGCCAGAGTCATGGGCTCAAGCACAATGCCAAGAAATATATAGTTATCCCCTTTGGGAAAAAAAACATGTACCCGTGAATTACCACATAGGTGGCAGTACACTAAACACCAAAAGTATGATGAGACTTATGGACACAGGTGGACAGTGGTCTCACCTTCGATAACTACATCATCAGAACAGTCAGGAAATCCTTCTATGTGGCACACCTCATCACTAAGGGCTTTTCATCCAGAAAAAAGGAGGTCATTGTCCCACTGTACTCATCCCTTATTAGACCCATTATAGAATACAATGCCCTGTTTGGTATGTACCTCTCAAGACATCTGCAACAACTGGAAAGGCCGCAGAAACACCTCACTAAAAGAATCACAGGCCTAAAGCAGATGCCCTATGCTGACCACCTTAAAAAACTACAGCTATACTCTGTCGCATATTGTCTACTCAGAGGCAATCTCTGCTTAACATACAAGGCCATGTCAAACCCAGAGCTGTTTAACATGTTACACTTGAATAAATCCAAATTTCTCAGATCCACACGCTCCAGGGATCTAAACCTTGTCATCACAATAAATAAAACATGCTGGAGGGATAGGTTCCTGATGCAGAGACTTCCCAGACTCTGGAATAGACTGTCCATACATGTCAAGCAGAGCGCCTCTTTGGCCCTCATCAAAAGGAACCCTGATGACTGGATGGGAGAAAGGAAATTCACCACGGGGATCACGTCAGTTGCCCTGCTAGACAGGGGTCCAGGGAAGTAAATAGTGTGGGAAGAAATAGCCACGGAATTGTTATGGCTAGGCTTGTTTAGACCCTAGGGCCGATAGCCTTGTACCAACCTATGAACCTATGAACCTATGTTAAGTGTCATGGTGGACAATTTGTATTGTTGCTTAGACTATTGTTTGCATTTTTTAGGGTGCAGGTATGTTTGTGTTAAACTTGAGTATGCTGCTTACTGACTGTATTGATATATTTTGTTCCGTAACTATAAAGAGTGTATACTACCTGTACATTAACTTGAGTTGTGATTTCCATTTTAATTCCATCACAACAGGGATATAACTCCTGAAACTACTGAGGGCACATACTCATATATGCATCATCTCTTGGTCTGTGTGTTGGCTAGCTACTTGATGCACATGCCTCTGACAAGTCATTCAGAGACCATGTCAGGTGGAAGGCGATCAAGGATGTCAACGCTGTTGGCGGCCAGGGCTGTATATACTCAGTGGTATGACATAGGGCCAGTGACATGATTTGCAAGGCCAAGCTCAGAGCAGAAATTGTGTTATGGAACCAGAGGACTACCTTTGCTGGGCAATCTACAAATTCAACACTTACTAAGAAGGAGGCATTCCTGTCATCAATCATGGATACAGACAGCTCATCGGAGTTTCACATTATGGTGCTACATGTTGAGGCAGAGGTGGACAGGACCAAGATGATTTCTGTTAGTGATGCCCAAGATATGCCAGTCATATACTTTTATTTCCACCTTTTTAATTGATTGCTGCACCTATGCTTATACTATCTGTCTCACCTATGGCATCTAGGTACATCTGGCACTGAGGTACAGTGACCACCTGCATGTGGTCGGGGCATACTTACATGTATTAGTTATCTTTTGTAGTCACTGAAATTATAGCACTTTCATGAGTGGTTGAGGTAATTATGACAGAAGCATTATGGGTTTTTTTTGGTGCATTCACAGATGAGGCATGGTCTGGCACTAGCACCTGTCTGATATTCAGCAATCCTTATCCTCTGATGATGATTGCAGTAATTAGGCATACTCTGGGGCTGCACGAGCATGTCAGACACAAGGAGTGTGGCCCACAAATCCCCTTCCCACTGTATGGACACAGTATTGCTATGCATAACTATGTCAATGAACCATATGAGAGTGGAAGCAATTGATCAAGGTAGTAATGTATCCACAAATATGGACATGGAGGAATTTCCTCCAGAATCAGTGTGGGAAGTAGCACACAAGGGTATCAGTAGAATTGTTCTGAGAATGTATGCTTACCATCCTCTCCCTGAGATTGGTGTGCCATTAGCTGTCATTGAATAAATGTGTAGGGTCATTATGGAAGTTTAAACAAGTTGTACTAGGGTCACGGAAGGCTGTATGTTGTGCATTCTGATGTACTGGATTACATGAACCATCAATATGACTCCTTGGAAAGATGAATGACAAGCTGGACCATTCACTGTCTGTTCTGGATCATCTGTTGGGAGAGTGGCAATATCCATGAGGCCAGTCTGCAGGTACCTTATTAGATGTCAGCTAACATGTCCCTGGACATGACAAATCTTACTCCCACAGTGGTATGGTAGCAGTTCTACTGCTACATTAATAGTGGATGTGTTTATACCCAGGTGAAGTTGCCCATGTGGTCATGGCCTTGGACAAGGTCTGGATATCAGGTAGACACTGTCCACATTTAGATAGCACTCCAACTTCTAGCCAGGGTCAAGGAATTAGCAGTAAGTCTTCTGGCAGAAGCAGTTCTCCATAGTGTAATGGAAGAGCCCTACCACACGTCTTGGTTATAAGGCATAGATAAACCCCTTTGGGCACATTCAATATACTAATTAGCCCTGAACCAGTCCATATAGGACTGTGTGCTTATACCCTGGATTCTCCTGGTAAGGAACCATTGTGTGCATTCCAACTGTTGCATATGTTTTCCCAGGTACATGCTGAAGGGGGCCTTATACTCAATGATGGTTCTGATAAGGTCTGAATAAAGTGGCAATATGACTTCCTTGAGCTTGGATACCATGAGCTTACTTATAAGCTGGGTGACATAGAATGATTTTCCTTTTACCTTGGCCACAAGTTGATCAAAAGCCAAATTGCTGTCTATATATGTTCCCAGATCCTTGAGAATTTGGTCAATTCTTGGAGGTGTCCTATCAATGGAGTAATCAGCCTGGGTGGAAGTTTTCCCAATTGCAATTCTTGGCATTGATTTTTAGTACATGACTTTGACACCAGTCATTCGCCTGTGTTAGACCCTCTTGAAAGATGTTCGTGTCATGGGGGGATTCTATGATAGCTCTCAATTTGCAGTCATCTGTGAACTTCATCAACCAAATGCCATTGACATTAGCCTTTACCTCTGAAAAGTAGATTCCAGATAGGAGTGCTCCCAGCATGGAAGTCTGAGGCACCCCGCTGGTGACTAGTCTCTTAGAAGAGGTGGTATCACCAATCCCAACTTCATGGGCCCTGTCTCTGAGTCAGCTGACAATCCAGTGAGTTGTGTCAGGGGTTTATGCCCACTTCTGTCAGTTTGTCAATTATACCTGAGTGGGATATGGTAACAAACACCTTAGCCAGTTCCAGGTAGGTGATATGTACTCTTTTTCCACTCATCCTTAGCCTTGGTGACCTTCTCAAAGAAGTCCATCAGGTTTAGTAGGCATAATCTTCCCTTGACAAAGGCAAACTGAGATGGGTCTAGTGTTTGAAGGTTGTTGCCTGTGCCTTTTTTGATCATTTCCATTATAATTGATTTCATGGTTTTGTATATTAAAGTAGCCAGATTAAGAGGTCTGTAGTTTCTGGGGTCAGTTGATGGTCCACCCTTGTGAAGTGGGATAACTGTCACAGTCCTCCATTCTAATGGTACAACGCCTGTTTTGAGGCTATAATTGAAAAATGTTCCTAATAGGTCATATTTCAAGCTATTTTCAGACATCCTGGGATATTTTCTGGGCCAGTTGAGGCTGTATTTTTGGCCTTAGCAAGAGCCACCAGGAGCCCAGGACCTGTTCCCTGTTAATAGCTGGGGAGGTTATGCTAGCAGGCATTTCATAGAGGGAGGTGGGGGGAGTGGGGGATAAAGGTTGAACTGAATTTATCAGCCAGCAAATTTGTTTTGTTGCTCTACTCAATGAAGGTGGCACCATTGACCTCCTGTCCAGCACACTGATGTGTGCTGCCTTTGAGATTTCTGACTTAGCTGTAAACTCCAGGAATTTCTGTGCCTGTAGATTTGAAACCATGTTGAATTCCCAGGCTACAGAGGGATAAGTAGGGTATTAGGTTGGATGTTAAGTTTCTCCAGTTAAGTTTCTCCATTAGGTTCAAGTATGACTTATGGGCTTCTTAGCACATGGAGTGTGGCCTATAGCTGGCTTGGATATGATATAGGATTTTGTCTGTGGTGATCTGCATGTGGAGGACCTCAAGCACATCATCCTGTTTGACCAACTTAGAAGTATTCCTGTTATTAAAGTATATCAAGACTCCACCTTTAGCCCTTGCCTGTGCAGATACAGGTCTAAAAGTATGGAAGGTACTGAAAACTTGTACTGCTAACAGAAACATGACTTGAGCAGGCCAAAATATGATGTTTCTAGTTTGCTCATGGACATGGTTGTAACCCTGCTCATTTGGATTGTGTAGATTAATCATAGGAGTTATGACTCAAGGTTCTAGGGTATATCCAGAATCCTCCAGTAGATGTCCTTGTGAGAAGTCAGTCCTTGCAAACATTTGGTAGAGGTCACAGGTGTGCATATGTGGAAGTTCTGGAAACTGTCTGTATGACCCACATGCACACGCACTCACTCATTGTTGCTGATGCCTTGTGTATTACAGACCACCTGGTAGGTAATGGAGGGACACTCTTTGCATTTCATGAACTTCCTTCCCAGTTCACCAAGTGGGGCCTCTATTTCAAAGCAGGTGCAGTCCATTGCCCCAAGTACCTCAAGGAAATGGGCTATAGCATAGAAATCCTGTATAGTGCTAGGACTTTCATTTTAGATACGTGAAAATCACATACACTCCCACACATATTGCAGCATTGCATCAAGGAACTGATGGGGCATTCCAGAGACAGAAGCCCATGAAACCCCACTGTGTCCCCTGTAAGTCTTTGCAAAGTTTTTATAGCTAAAACATGTAAAGCTATACATACCTTAGTTCCCACAGGGGTTGGGTCTCAGTGATTCCCGTGGGGCTGCAGGCTGGAGTGAGCATGTCTACAATCCCTGTCCATCCTATAGAGGTACATTTATTTTCATTTTATGGCGACTAATGTTGGTTAAATATGGCAGAAAACCTGTTGCTTTTATGAAGTGCACATATCTCAAGTGTCCAGGTTTTCGCAGAATGTCCAGATTTTTGCCACAAATTTTTTTTCTGTTCCTTATAAAATTTGTAGCACTCTGGGAAATCACAAACAATTGAACTCATTAAATGATGACATGCACTCAAGTTTCAGATTTCATATCCTTCAGAAAACACATGTTAATGCAGATTCTTTTATTCTAGCAGCTTTCTAAGTTTATAACAGAAATATTGAAAATGTATCCCTATTTTTGGTCCTTTGCCCCCTGCCCCATTATTTTAGGCTTTGTCCATGTTTCTTGCACTTAAAAGTTGAGAGGTATGATGGAGTGACATCTGGTAACATCAGCAGAAACATCTCCTACGAGATTCTTGTGTAGATATAGGTTTACAGTGGCTGTAGCAACCCATATCATATTTCAAAATGCTGTGGTGAATGAATGGTGGTGTATAGCTGAATTTAAAGCTTAATCAGGAACATCATGTTTGCACATGTTTTATATGTTTCTGAATCAATCCTCTGTGTGTTATTTTCACTTCATTCATGCAGCACAGTTCATTTTATGCTCATTAGCATGTCGTTCTTTTTACTGTTGTTTTCAAGCAGGCTGTGTTGTGTTACAGTACTTCCTGAAATGTGCACACCTTGTTCATCAGTTGATAAAATGAGCTTAACTCAGTGATCTAGCTTTCATGAATTATAGCCCATGTGTCCAATAATAAAATACTGCTGCTTAAATTCTTATTGTTCCAGTTACCTGTCCTACAGGCCTAAAACAAAACTTCACGTCTTATCCTTTTGAGGGGCAAAAGTCACCACTCAAGTGGATTTTATAGTATCATAAGTTTTACCCAGTAGCATGTTATTCTAAACTACATATTAAAAGCCCGCCAAATCTCCTCCTTCAGAATACCCAGCTTCATTTGCGTGGTCGCCTCTGTAAGTGCATGTTTCTATTTTTTCAGCTATAATATCTTGTGTCTGTGCCAATTACATAATAAATGCCACTGCATCCTTAGGCAACTCTACTGGCCTCTTTGGAAAACACGTCTCTAATTTTAATGAAAGCATAACTCAGATATTCAGAATGCAAATCATTTTTCTTTTGTTAGAAGACTCTGTTAAAAAGCAAAGGTCTTGTGTATCATTACATCTGCTGTCAGTGAACTACTTATGTTAAGGTGTATGAGGTATCTGTCTGTGCTATTCATACTGGGAGGACATACTGTCTGCTAAAACTAATGCAATGCACACACCTAACTCACTTAATTATGATGAGGATGTTAATGATTCTTCTGTTGTTAATATGGATCTTATGATTCTATTAATTACAGTCACTACTTATTACTGTACATGCCATGGTATCATACAAAGCTGAAATTAAATGGACTGCTGTTTTCATACTGATCTGTTTTTATGGTATATCACAGGCTGCTTCCACAGGTTTCTATTAAAGATGTTATCTGTTCAGCTATGAAATATTTATGGTTCTTTACATGTCGCACATAGATACAGCTGAAGACTGTTTATCCCCCTTATGCTAGAGATGATTCTGGGGCCATGATTAGTAAACATCTTTTGCTGAATTAATCTTTGAAAAGTACTTAATGGAGAAAATAGAGTCTCCTTGGTGTCTTAACTTGTGTTTCCTGGGTAGGCCTCATACCACAATGATATGATAATCCAGCACAGGGTGCATCTATACTACCAGTGAAAAATAAAATACACTCTAAAGTTCAAATTTGTTTGGCAGTTCATTGGAACTATGTGGTCATGTTTGGTTCACAATAACATTGAAACAATATATTTCTGCCTTATTAGTAACCATATCTACATATTCCTGCATTATTTCTCAGATTTCCTGAAAATGGATAGGAGACAGCTATTTCATACAGGGTTGAGTCATCCACAAAATAGTCTGAATGAGCCTCAGTGAGGACATCTATCATGAGATCCTACTCTGTTTTCTCCTGAAGCCCATTGGAAATATTGAGCACCAGGGCATCTTTTTCATCACAGTGCTTTATTATGTTAGCATAATGCAGTCTACACTTCCTACTTCACAACTCTGCAATGCAGTTAGCATCACTCACCATTTTCACAACAGTGAAAAGACCAGTAGGTTTTTATGAAGCTTATTGTGTCTATCAAGAATATGCACTATTGCCTATTTCCCATAAAGAATGCCCCCTGGCTATCCTGCCATTCTAGATTTTTGCTGTTGCCGTGTTTGTGCTGTTTGCTTGTGGACAATCCACATGAACTTCCATAAATCTAATACTGAAGGTTAGGGCATCATCAGCAACAAACGTCTTGCAGGAGTCATGCTCACCCTGACAATCATCATGGATTAAATCATCCTGCAACCATACAGAAGCAGCAATAGTAAAAAAAATATGGATTCAATGGGCATGAAACATGACCTATCAGGCCCTCTGGAATTGCTATTTAACTGTAGCCTCCAAACAGGCTTCGTGCCTCATGAATGGAGAGCAACAACAGTAATCCCTCTGCCCAAAGGTAAGACAACTAGAGACCCTGGAATCTACATTCCCATAAATCTCACTAATCTCATATGAAAAACCATGGAATGAATTATCATGGAAATTATCAATAATGATATAGGAGACCTCCAGACCCTAGGCTATTCCCCAGTTTGGTTTCATCAAGGGCAGGCCATGCCTACTCATCCTGCTGGAGTTCTTTAAGAAGGTCACTAAAACAATGGATATGGGCAAAATGATTCACATTGTCTATCTTGACCAGGCCAAGGCATTTGACACAATACCTCACTCAGGCATTGTTGACAAACTCAACAGGTTAGCTACAAACTCTTTTGTCATCTGGTGGATATCCATCTTTCTCACAGAGAGGATCCAGGAAGTTAGTATTGTGGAGTTCACCTCTACAAAGAGGTCAGTCACAAGCAAAGTCTCTCAGGGATCAGGCCTGGGACTGGACTTTTTTGGCATTTACTTCACTGAAGTCAAGGCCAATGTTAGTGCTGAGTGGCTGATTAATCTGCAGATGAATGCAGATGAATGCAAATTAGGAGCTGTCATTGAATTCCCCACTGGCACAAAAGTTCTCCAGGAAGGAGTGGCACAGGAAAACAACTGGTGCCAGAGTCATGGACTAAAACTAAATGCCAAGAAATGCATAAAAATATCCTTCAGGAATTCACCCACCCTGGTAACTGTCATATTGACAACATACCCCCAAGAGTTTACTGAGTAGTCAGGGGACTTGGGGACACATGTAGACAGTAATCTAGCCTTTGACCATCACATTTCTACAGTAGTGAGGAAATCATTCTATGTTGTGTAACCTGCAAACAAAGGCATAGCATCTAGGTCCAAGAAAGTTATTGTTCCACTGTATTTGGCATTCCATAGACCTGTCATTGAGTACAATGCCCCCTTTGGTATGTACCTAACCAGGCATATCCAGCAATGTGAATGTATACAGAGGCTCCTCACTAAAAGAATATGGGGCATAAGTTACATGTCCTATGCAGACAACCTGAAGGCCCTATCCCTGTATTCTGTCTCCTACAGGCTGTTGTGGGGAGACCTATGCCTGGCATCTAAGGCATTATCAGATCCCATTCTGATGGACCTTCTGCATATCCGCAAAATAAACCACACCAAAATTACCAATTCTAAACACTTAAACCTTGCCTGTGATATAAATAGGACCTGCTGGAGAGACAGGCATGTATTCCAGAGACTACCCCTTCTCTTGACCAGGATACCCATCGATGTGAAGCAGAGTTCCCCCAATCCAATTCAGGTATAACTTGGACAATTGAATGTGGAAAAGGAAATTCATTCCTGGTTTTGCACTTATGTCTCTAAAGCACAAAGGCAGACTGTAAATGGATCATCTCCCATGCCCCTGCTTGTAAATGTTTCACCTCCCAAGTCCCTGATTACACTTATCAAGGGTGCTAGAACTTGCCAAGAGATCTGGGATGCATGGCTAGGTTTAAAGAGCCCTTGGGGTTGTTAGCCTAGTAAACACCTATCAATCTATGAACCTATCTCTATGTTTGCAAACAGATGATGATGCAGTTACACTTTTGCTTGAATTGATCAGCAAATTTCCTCAACATTTTCTTCAGTGTAGAGATAAACCTCTCCATGAAACCATTGCAGTACGAATGGTAGGTGCGGTCTTTAAGTGCGTTACCCTACAATGCTTCCGCAAACGCACCAGCAGGTCTGATATGAAGTTGCAATCTTTGTCAGTATTTCTTTATAAAAACCTATAATATTGAAAATGTCTAGCAGATTACTTTCCACTTTCTCTAACCCAATGACAGACAGATTCACCAATCCTGAATATCTATTGGCATAATCCACCACTACCAGGACATATTTATACCCGTGGAACTTGGGCCACTAGCTTTCCTCTGAAATGGAACCTCAGTAAGAGACAAAACCAAAAAAGCAGCTTTAGCTTTTTGTTCTGCCTTGCCTACCCATTGGCATAGCTCCCAGGTCTCATAGTACCATGCCACAGCCTTTGTAATATGAGGCACTAACAATTTTTCATAAGCCATCCTTTACTGCACTTTATGCCCATATGGCCTGCAAAAAGAATGTTGCTTGTTATGTTTGGAAGTGCCTGTCATTAAAGCAAAGGCAGCATGAATTGCTGTATTAATTCCCCCCCCTCTGGCACTCTTTCAAGGGTCTCTTTTCTGTGTGACCCTTTTTAACTTCAGGATTTGGACCCTCCTTGGTTCCCTTCTTCAAACCCTGTAAGGTAAGGACTGAAATCTGAGCATGTCCCAACTCCATCTGTGTGTCCTCCCCAAATCTCTTTCCAAAGGAAGTCTGGTATTTTCAGAGAGCAGTATCTCAAATTTAATCTGAATACTACCACGTACTTCTCCCCTTGAAGTAACCCCTCTCAGGAGAAGCCTGCTACCTGATAGCTGTGGCTCAGCCTTGAGTGAGCACTGTGACAGTAATGGGTTATCTGGAGATGTGCTGGGTGCTGCCAATAAATTCTCCCTCTGAAATAAACATATTATCATCACCATTTTAAGGTGTAAGCCCTGTCTGCATTTAATTTATTGTTGTCACCTTGTGTTTGTCTCTATTCCTGTTTGCATGTAATTGCATGCACAGAAGGTGTCGCAGTATTAGTCACTTTCTCTTAGGAAATTTGTAGGGATATCATCAAAGTCAGCCTTCTGCTGCCCTCTTGCTGCCCTCTTGCTGCCCTTTTCAATCCAGATAAACTCTGGCCTGTGATACCTGAAAAATGTGTCCATGCCAAGCCCCTAACTGCAGTGGACTGCTCAGGCCAGTACTGCTCCTTTTAACCACTGTCAGCTTAATAATGGTTTTGTCTGATCCTGTGCCCATCTTGGCAATGGTCTCTTTCACCTACGGCAGTATAGGGGACAAACTATTTTAGTACTTTGGCATAGTTGCTATTGCCATACACCCTACCACTTTTGTATTGTTCATCCTACTTGCTGATACTTTTATAACCAATTCTGCCTCAGTGGACAGTATACCATAAATGCTCTGCTTACACTAAGAGCATCTAACCATAAGACCTAGCCATGTGTTAGAGCCTGTGACTTCCTGTTTTCTTGTGAACATTGCTGTGCTAGCTTAGCATACTCCCTTCCAATACATTTACAACCATATAACCAGACAAAGGTCCCCCTTTTTCCTCAATGTTGTCACACTCCTGGTCTGCCAGTCAGATCCTCATGTGCTCAAGAGGAGTACCAATGGCTTGTTCCCTGACAAATATATCTGCAAACATTTCAGACATGGTGACCTTACATCTACTTATGCACTTACAAAAATAAATGATTATTTCTGCAATGTAGTCACTTACATTACATAAACTGTCTTTCGGCTTTTCCCGGTTAGGGTTGCCACAGCGGAACTCCGGTCTGCTAATGATTGGCAGTAGATTTTTACGTGCTGGCTTGCCGGGCCTAACGCACAACCTTGAATGAAGGAATGCCCATTCACACATGTCGACATACAGAAGACGCTCTAACTGAGAATCGAACGTGCAACGTCTAACTGTGAGGCGACAATGCTACCGCAGCACCACCACCGCAGTCACATTACATATACTTTTCTTTTATGCTCACTGAATTTCTTTCTGTATAATTCAGGAGGTAGTCTAAAACAGGAAAGAAAACACTTCTCAGACCACCAATCACACTCAGATCTGCTCTGAGTTACAGTACAATGGCAGTAAATATACAGACCCAACTGATATTGCCAACATCCTGGCAAATAGGTTCAGTGCTAACTTTACCCCCCTCTCACCCCCTAAACAGCCCATCTCTATACCAGAAGAATGCAAAGTTCCTGTAATCACGACTGCACAGGTAAAAACCCCACTCTCCAAAGCCAAGAACACAGCATCCATGGGACCAGACAAAATCCCAGGCTGCATTCTACATGAACTACAGAATGAACTGGCACCCCACCTAAGTACCATGTTCAGTCATAGCCTCACCTCAGGCTTTGTGCCTGCTGAATGGTGCACAGCAATGGTTATCCCACTTCCACAAGGGGGGAGCCACCACGGACCCCAGGAACTACCGACCCATTAGCCTAATGAGCCTGGTCTGCAAGGCCATGGAACGTATCATCATGGAACTTATAAACAAAGACATTGGTAATCTCCAAACTCTGGATCCCACCCAGTACGGGTTTGTAAAAGGCAGATCATGTCTCCTAAACCTGATAGACTTCTTTGAAGCAGTAAGCAAAGCCATAGACAAGGGTAAGGTGGTTTACACAGCCTATCTAGATCTTGCCAAGGCTTTCGACACCATCCCCCACTCTGGAATTATAGATAAACTCACTAAACTCGGTATAAATCCCTATGTCACAAGATGGGTTGTCAGCTGGCTCACTGAGAGAACCCACACTGTAAAAGTAGCAGACTCCAAATCCAACTTCAGACCAGTGACAAGTGGAGTACCACAGGGTTCAGTCTTGGATCCTCTCCTGTTTGTTATCTACTTCTCTGAAGTACAGGCTAACACAGAAGGTCTTTGGCTAACGAAGTTCGCAGATGACTGCAAACTAGGAGCCATAATCGAAACTCCTAACGATGTGGACATCCTACAAAAGGGCCTCACTGAGACAGATGCCTGGTGTCAAAGCCATGGCATCAAGCTCAATGCCAAAAAGTGCACTGTCATCCCCTTTGGTAAAAACTCTGTACCCATGAACTACAACATAGGCGGTAGTATACTTAACACTGAAAGTGTGATAAGAGACCTTGGGACGCAGGTGGACAGTAGTCTCTCCTTTGATAACCACATCGCCACAGTAGTCAGGAAATCCTTCTATGTGGCACATCTCATCACAAAAGGTTTCTCATCCAGAAAAAAAGAGGTCATTGTTCCCCTCTACTCATCACTCATTAGACCATTATAGAGTACAACACCCCTTTTGGTATGTACTTCACAAGACGTCTACAACATCTGGAAAGGCCGCAGAAATACCTCACAAAGAGCATTACCGGCCTCAAACAGATGCCCTACGCAGACCTTCTCAAAAAACTCCAGCTTTACTCCACCACATATTGCTTATGCAGAGGTGATGTCTGCCTAACATACAAAGCTATGTCAAACCCAGAGCTGTTGGACATGCTCCACTTAAAGAAATCCCAATCCTTCCGAGCTACATGCTCTAGGGACCTAAACCTTGTCACCACAATAAACAGAACATGCCAGAGGGATAGATTCCTGTCCAAGAGACTTCCCATATGCTGGAATAAACTACCTATCTATATCAAACAAAGCTCCTTATTAGCACTCTTCAAGAAAAATCTTGATGATTGGATGGGAAATAGGAAATTCACTTCGGGGATCACCTCTGTGGCTCTGCTCAACAGGGGCACAGTAAAATAATTTTCTTGGGTGGCAAAAGCCAGGGTACCTTTTTGGCTGGGCTTGTATAGGCCCCAGGGCCAATAGCCTAGTACCTACCTATGAACCTATGAACATTAAAAGCTATGTCAAACCCAGAGCTGTTGGACATGCTCCACTTAAATAAACCCCAATCCCTCCAAGCTACATGCTCTAGGGACCTAAACCTTGTCACCACAATAAACTGAACATGCTGGGGGGATAGATTCCTGGCCCAGAGACTTCCCATACTCTGGAGCAAACTACCAATCTATATCAAACAAAGCTCTGCATTAGCACTCTTCAAGAAGAATCTTGATGATTGGATGGGAAATAGGAAATTCACCCCGGGGATCACGTCTGTGGCTCTGCTTGACAGGGGCACAGGAAAATATTTTTTTTGGGTGATGAAAGCCAGGGTACCTTTTTGGCTAGGCTTATATAGGCCCTAGGGCCAATAGACAAATACCTACCTATGACCCTATGACTTGTTTAACATAATTTTAAGAATCCATTATCACTATGCTCAGAAACTACATACATGGCCTTCCCCATTAGCTCATCATCTGCCATTGGTCAACATAGCATTGATTATACATACTTTCAAATGCCCCAAAACTATCAAAATTATCCCTCTTCTTTTATTGTGAAAACAGTTATGCACTCAACTTGGCATTTACGGTTTGGTTTTCCTCCTCCCCTTTGATATTTTTACAACTGTCAAAGTGTGATTAACTCTTGCACATGCTGGTGCTGATTTGGTCCATCTACTGCCATTAACTTCTGCATTCTCTCATCTTCTTTTAGTTCTGGATGCTTCATCACTAGTTTAGGCTTCCTTAATTCCATCTTGGCTTTGAGTTCCTTCAGTGATAGATTGGATTGCCTATTGTCTGCAATTGTACAAGCACACTCTCTGCTAGGTTGTCTCCAGGTTTAGTGGGCTGTGAACCTCTGGCATATAATGTTACTACTAGTACTTCTTTGAGCACATTGACATGCAGGATTCCTTAGATTTAGAATTATTAGTGAAATATGACACTGACATCAAAGTGTAGTCATCATAAGAGCTAATTTCTGCCTACTTTTTTCTGAAGTATCTTTAATAAAAAAAGAAACTGCTGTACAACACTAAACCTCTCTAATTATACTGCGGTACTAAAGATACGCAAACATTTGGTGACAAAGGTGCTATACAGGTTAAGTATGTTCAATTCTAACATCCTCACCATTGCAAGCCAATGTTACAGTGATATCTGCATGGTTGGGCCTTACAATAACCCACCAATCTTCACCCATATATGTGAGGGTCAGGATCTATGGTAGCTGGATCTGCTGCTCTGCCCACAAATTAGTTTTATGGTCATCATAGAGATGGTGTATCAAGTTATGCCACAGGCATCTGACAGGTTAAAGTCGAAAATTTGTACATAGATCTGACTCATTATATAATTCACTAAATCCCAAAGTGCTTTAAAGAATATGCAGCAATACCCTGGGTATTGGCATCTTACATCCACACCCAGACTAGCACTCCCAATTAACCACTTATCATGCTGAGACATGGCTTACTGACCCAGATCCTGTATCACCTGTCTATGAATTGCATTGTTTTCCAGTGCCCCTTTCACACAGTAAGTTCCATTCAAATGAATTATTCATTTTACATACAAATACACACTGGCAGTGAAGGTTGGAAGAATTTGGAAATTCTGCACAGATTTCATCCAAACAAGATAAATCTGCAATCACACTGGGTTATTGGGTGAGGGACCATACAGTTACCATACCACTATTGCTAATAAGCCAGATACAATTATAAAACATACCGTGGTGCAGCGGTAGTGTTGTCGCCTCATAGCACGAGGTTCTCCTGTTCGATTCTTGGCTGGAGCACCTTCTGTGTGGAGTCTGCATGTCCTCCCCACGGTCAAGTGGCATTCAAAAGACATGCATGAATGGGAGTGCCTTCGTTGAAGGTTGGCATCAAGCTGGCACCTTGAGACCGTAAAAATCTACTGCCAATCATTAGCAGACCGGAGTTCCGCTGTGGCGACCCCTAACTGGGAAAAGCCAAAAGAAGAAGAACAACCTCTGGTAATGTCCTAAGTGGTCTGGTTTGGAGCTTGATGGTGCAGTTTGGCAATCTGCAATGGTAAATAATACCTTCTTATGAAATAATAAAAACATAAACTGTATTGCAAGCCTCAAAATCTTAAATGTGAATAAAAAAAGATACATAGAAAATAAAGATGTTAGTCTTTGCTGATACAAGTTAACTATGCAAAGGTATATGCATTTGCACAGTGAAACAGAAAAAAATGTAATTACACAGATATAATATTTAGAAGAAAATCCCTGACTAATAAAATGCAAATAATGAGACGGAATCTAGCTCAAAGAATGGTAAATTTTAAATGAGGAAAGTTACTAGAAGGCTGCACAGATAGTCTGTAGAACAATGAACTTCTATAGCCATTAACTTTATGATGGGTCAAACCAAGGTAGATTAGAGGGGGAAAATAACTTTGCCTGGTTTTAGATAAGATGCCTTGTGTGGTTAATTGTGAGACATTGATTGATTTTTCTAAGTATAGTTTCTACATGGTAATCCAAGAAGAGGAAGCCTTTGTCCCAAGCACCTAAGTCCCCTATTATAGACTCACTACAGAATGAGGTTTCAATGATTTGCTGTTTTTCAAAGGAGATGATACCACACTTCGCATTTAGTTCAAGCCATTCTTCAATGTACTTGAATTTAATGCATACAGTCTTAGTTCACTGGTCACTTTTTCCCTGTCTGAGGAGCCATCACCAACTCTGACAACATGTGTTCTGCCCTGAGCATCTTGCAATCCATCTTAAGACATAGGGATCAGTGTATAAGACCATTAACTTATTAATAATCCCATCATGTGGTATAGTGTCAAATGCATTTACCAGATCCATGTAGGCAGCATGTCCACCACCTGTATTACCTTTTCAAAGAAGCACACAAGATTTAGCAGGAACAATCTATCCATACCAAATCCAAATTGTCACAGGCTGAGCGTGATCATATTTGTAATATCCTGTTTTATAAAATCACTGTGAAGCATTACATTGCTTTACAGGCAAATGGGTCTGTAATTTCAAGCGTCAGTGGTGGGGGCACCCTTATGGAGGAACATCACCACCAAAGTGACCTATGACTCAAAAGCATATCCCATGGCAAGGCTTGGGATGAACAAGTTAAGGAGGAGATCAGCAAGAGCCTGCAAGATACTATTTATTATGCAACACGGTATAGTATTGGGACACATTGATTTTGGTCTTGCAGAGTTCTTTAAGGATATAATCATTGAGATGGTAGGGGAGGAAAGTGACTCAAGAATGTTTAGAGTGGGAATCATAGTTTCCAGGGAGAAATTTGCAGCACATTTATTTGCTAGTATGTTGGCAACATCTTGAGGATATGAAATGAAGCTGTCATTATAGATAGGTTTGTAGCAGTGATGTGAATTACTCCTTGTTGCTCTTAAATAGCTAAACGTCTTCTAATTATCTTTAGCATTAGGAGCTAGGCAATATTCATATGATGCCTTGCTTTCTTTTGTTTATGCATTCTGTATTATATTTGCAATGGGAGGCTTTGGTCTTACAAAATAAGCAGTTTCTTTCTTCTAATGTATAAATTGTTAATGTCTACTAACCACTAGGATGGTTTCTTGTTGAATTTGCCATTGTATTTGATTCAGGGTGGACTCTTCTTTAATGCATTTATTTAAAAATCCTTGGCATAGGTGACTGTGTGTCTCAAAGCCACTGTGGGGTTGATGTGCAAATACAGAGATTTTTTTTGTGCAACTGTAAAATGTTTGTTCTTTTGAAGTGTCTAAAGATGGTGATGCTGGTTGTCAGAGGAGGGGGTTGGATGCAGTCATGGTAAAGGTAAGCAGTTTGTGGTTTGAAGTAACTAATATTTAAATATTGTTTGTAAACTGGGCTGGGTAGTTGAACTTCCCCAGTGGGGAGGGGGGCTTTTTAGCCACAATCAGAGTTCAAGAGAACAAGTAAGAAATAGGTTGAACATGCAGAAACAAAATCAGAAGATAAAAAAAAAATAAACATTACAACAATTGAATAGATGCAATTCACAGTTTTCATGAACTGCATGTAAATTTATGTGGATGATGTATTCAGTGTGGCAAATAAAGATTATTTTACATCAAAGTAGAGTTTGACATCAAACGCAGGAGAAGTTAATGCATCCTAAGGACTTTTAAATGCATAAGTAGCCGTACAGTTTATTTGCATTACAAATATGAACTTGGGTTACCTAGCCTTACTGAAAAATTGCACTTATTTCCAGTAAGGAGCTACTGTTTTAATATTTTGTTCCCTTTTT
Source organism: Protopterus annectens (assembly GCF_019279795.1). Classification (NCBI taxonomy): domain Eukaryota; kingdom Metazoa; phylum Chordata; order Ceratodontiformes; family Protopteridae; genus Protopterus; species Protopterus annectens. Next base: position 1,299,302,944 of record NC_056731.1, read on the forward strand.
CTCTCAAAACTTTGTGTAGGTTGCTCCTTTCTTAATTCTGATGGAAAATGGTTCATGCAGAGAGGAACAAAATTAATAAAAGTTTTTTTTTTTTTTTTTTCACAGACTGATTTGAAAGGGTGTCATTTTAGGAACAGAACATTTTAACTTCAAGCTATTAGGAGATAGGTAATGGTTTTAGGTATTCATATAGTGGAGAATGTCGTGCATTTGTGTTAGGTAACCAGTTTGATCTAGCCAAGACATTCTATGCCATACCTCATGCCAGATTTGTAAGGAAACTGGCATCTCTAAACATAGATACTTACACGGTAAGATGAATAGCCAACTAACTGAAAGGCAGAACCTACATAATTTGTGTGGCATGTATTTCTTAAAATAGTACTAACATAACTACTGGAATACCACAGGGGTCTCTAATAAGTTCCCTTTGGTTTGGCACCTACCTCTTAGTCTTAAAAGTGATAGCCGGGATCTCTGGTTTAACAAATTTGTAGAAAATGGCAAACTGGGACTAATTATCAAATCCCCCTTTTGATATCTCACCTCTTCAGAAAGAGCATAACCTAGTTAATACCATGAATAAAGAAAGCAGGCTTAAATTGATTGGTTAAAAGAGTAGCATCAGTTCATTTGGAAAATAGAAATTGCTACAACATACAATACAGAAAGCGCACCACCATTATATGAAAAAGTAGTCAGAGTCCTGGACACTTGGGTCAACAGTTCCCTCACCTTTGATCATCATGTGGCAACTGTAGTCACACAATGTTTCTAATTAGCACAACTAATAGCCAAAGTATTTTATCTAGATCCAAAGAGTATATTGTTCCCCTTTATTCAGTACTAGTCAGATCTATTATAGGGTAAAATGCTCCATTTGGTTCTTATCTCATTTGACATATCAACAAACTATAAAAGCTGCAGATCCCTTAAGAAAAAAATATCTGGTCTTATGAATAGCAGGAGAGACAGGAAGCTCTGTTCTTCTCTCACCTGGAGAAAGGAGGTTAAACATATGGGTAGCTAATTGGCAAATCTTAAATTGTCTTTGGAACAAATGACGTTGAAGCTCCTATGAAACCTATGAAAAGTTGTAAAAATGTATATGTGGTATTCTGTTACAAGGAACCCATTTTTTTTTTTTGTTCTAGAGAAAACAATGATTAGCTCTTACTTCAGAAAGTGTTGTAAACTGACCTTTGTTTATAGTGGATTGCATCAGAGCAGTAATGATGGAAGAGTTAAGACAATGGCAGGAAGGGTGTATTCTAATTTTAAAAGTAAAACATTTTTGGTGATAGGCAATACTATTTACATTATTTTAAGCAGAGTTTGAGTTGTGAAAGGCAATTATTAATCATAGTTTCAGTAAATGGTCAATAGTCAAAATTTAGGCTGAGATATCTTTTGTGAGACTTCTGATATAGGATTACTGGAATTCTTAGAGTCAGTTAAATTGATTTGGCATGGTTGTTGCAGCTTTTTTATCTACTCAGGCTTTTTTGTGTGCTACTAGTGTGGTTTAGTTTTTCTTGTAGGGAGAGTGGAACATTGCCTTGAATTAAGGATGAATAAATTATCTGCGTACATTATGCTATTTAGGGAATAGAGATAAATTTGTCTGGCTGATTAATTATTAAGTCTACTCATTCTCAACCTCTCCACTGGATTCGTGCTAAAGATATGGGAAAATTGTTATAGCTACCCCACTCCAAGAAAGGGTAACCAATACTGATCGAGGAGACTATAGATCCTTAAAGCCTCACTAGTCTTATCAGTAAGGCAACGAAGTACATCACTATGGAACTCATTAATAAAGACATATGTGGTCTTCAAACCTCAACCCAAATCAGATTGTGTCTGTTAAAATAGATATTGCCCCCAAAACATGGTGGCTATTTTCAGCAAGTAACTGACACATTGGACTCAGGCAATCCCATTTACAGTGCATGGTTAGGTTTGGCCAAAGCCTATGATACCATTACACATTCTGGCATTACTGATAAGATATTCAAACTAAATGTAAACCTTTATGCTACTTGATGGATGGAAAACTGTCTCAACACCAAAACTCAGTTTATTAGTGTTGGAAGCAAATTGTTAACCAAAAGACTAGTTACTGGTAATGTACCACAATGACCCGTACTAGCACCTCTTCTCTTTGGCATCTAGTTGTTTGAAGTTAAGGCTGACACCAGGTGTCTGTGGCTGGTGAAATTTGTTGATAATTGCAAACTGGGAGTTGTCCTAAACACCCTACTGACCACCTCATTCTCCAGGAGGGCCTAATACATACTAGCAAGTGATGCTTAGATCATGGCCACAATCCAAATGCCAAGAAATGCAGCATTGTGTCCTACAGCAAACCTGGACACTCGTGCTCCTGTCACATAGGTAAAACCTCCTTAATATTCAACACAGTTATTAGTGACCTTGGCACTTTCTTTGACACTGAACTATCCTTTGATCAGTATGTTACTACTGTTGTTAAGAAACCCTTTTATATAGTCAGAATGATCACCTAGGGAATATCTTCTAGATTCAAGGTAGTCATCATTCCCCTCCATTCCTCCCTTATGAGGACAATTATAGAGTATGATGCACTCTTTGGAATATACTTATCAAAGCTTATGAGGCAAGCTAGAGAAACCACAGCATTTCCTTCTAAAACAATCAACTGCACATTCACTTTGAGCTACCCTGACTACTTTAAAATGTTCTCACTCATTCTCATGTGCTATTGACTTTTGAGAGGGGACCTGTGTCTAACTTACAGAACTTCAAAGGATTTGGTCCTATGTCACTTCCTTCATATCCATAAAACTAATAACACCTTAAACAACCACTCAAGAGATCTGGGCTTCCACTGCAATATAAATAGGAACTGCTAGTGTGATAGATATCTGTCCCAGTGAATACATCTGTTATGGAATAAACTCTCCCAGATGCAAAGTGTAGTTGTTTTGTGAATGTTTTTATGTGCAGTCTGGATGACTGGATGGACAACTGTAAGTAGACCCCTGGGCTGGCCCCTCAATCTCTTATAGAAAAGCAATGTAACTATATCCAAATTATTTCATCCTGTTGGAGGCATGATATTGATTTCACATCTTAGTAAATTCAGTGTTGGATCATGGGACTAGGCAATAGCTGCTCCACTTGATCGACAACCTAGCATTGCCCTATGTACCACCTAAGCCCACCTAAGCCCATTAGGGACAAGAGTGCTTTTTAAGGGGCAACCCAAAAGCATTGTCTGGGAAAGTGACTTTCTTGACACAATAGATAAACTGAAGTGGAAATAGGTAAACACCATATTTTATAGGAAACTTTAACAGGATGGAATTATCATCATCTGGTCTAACTGCTAATGTGTATAACAGATGCCTGTCTATATGTAATTTGGACAGTTCTGTGGTATATGTATTTTATGAACTATTTTAGAACACCCAGTCTAAATGTTATTTCTTTGAGTTTTTTGGACAAGAATACTATGGTTCATTGTATCAATGGCCCACCATATGTTTATAAAAGAGCTACTTATTAATTTAATTATTTATTTGACATTTGTTTGCCGGGAAAGTCCGACTGGGTATAAGCCCATTTTCAGTAGAGGCCCAGAGAGAAAAGCTCCACAGTACACATTAAACAGAATTAAAAAACTGAACAACGGTTACAAATATTAAGACAGGACAGTAAAAAAGCAGTAGAATATGTGAATACAATAAAAGGAAATAAACATAATATAAGACAAGTAAAGTTGACCATACATTATATACAAGATAGAAGAGAATTCCTAATATGCATGTTACATAATGATGCATGAAAAATATATAACAGAATAAGTAACAGGTCATAAAAGCCATATAATCTTTCTGACAGGAGAACTAGATAATACATTTCAGTTATAAATTCTGGGATAGATAAAGGTTAGCGTAAGAATATAAAGAAAGTACACTAGAAAATTAAGGAATTAAAAACAGGTGAGGCTAGAAAGAAGGTAAAGCAGGAAGGGAAGTAGGATATATCAAGGGAAAGTTTGTTAAGAGCGGGGAAGAAGGGAATACACAAGAGTACTAAGATGGCAGGGAGCATGTGCAGATCCAGTTATTGGTTATAATAACTTCCTTCTTAAAGTTTCTAACACAAATGCTGCTCACAAGATAATATATATGCTATGAACAAAAAAATAAAAAAATATTTTCACAAGTGGATGATTAAACATCCAGTTTAAATTAACTACTTATTAGATACGTATTAGTTTGTTTTAAATGCTTTTCTAGAAACAAACAAAAAGTATGGTAGCATTTTCATCATCCACTAGCTTGCGGGTATTCTTTATGACCACATTAAGTAACTAACTTTAAAAACCTAGGTGCTGTATTTTATAAACTCAGCAGTTTAGCTTTGCTTTTTATGCTGAGTTTGTAAGCATTTTTAAAGAGAAAGAATAAAATGTTCTTCTTACATTTTCAAACAAATGCTGCTCATTAAATTACATATATATTACAAACAAGAAGTTAACATTTTTTTCACAGATGGATATTTAAACATCCTGTTCCAAAATATTGGATAATTATTACTTTATATTTATAGGCCTTTCTAGAAAAAAAAAAAAAGCCAGCATTTCCATCCTCCCCAGAAGGTGTGTAGGTGTGTCTATATATACTTTGTTTTCTCTTAAAATGACTGATTTGTTGACTTGCACACACACACACACACACACATATATATATATATATATATATATATATATATATATACACACACACATGTATTTTTTTACGCTTAGGTTGTTATGCTACATATAAATGTCATTGTGTTTTGTTAAAGTTTTCCTGTTTCCACTGGAATGTTCCTAGTATTCTTCTGTCAGTCGTCTTCCCAGAGGTCTGTTATTTAGGTGTATTGTATCATTCAGCCTGCCATTTCCTTCTGTCAGATTTTATCAGCACTATGTAATTATCTAGCTATTCACAGCTCCTTGTTCTATACTGCCTTGCAGTCTCTATCTGTACTCATTGACCCTTAATTACTTATACTTGACCTAAATCAGTGACTCACATCTCTTTAGCTCCTACCTTTTCAAATTCTGTGTGCTTTGCTGTCAAGTACTTTCACAATTGCCCTGTCATTATTACAAGCAATTACATGTAATCCCTGTACATCTCAAAATGACTGTCCCCTCCAGTGTATATTTCCAGACACCGTAAATGCCTCCTATTTGCAAAATCCTTCTATCTTTTATGATTCAAAAATTTCTTTATAACAGTTATTTCATCTTTGTGTTCTGTTCCTGACTTTACTCTTAATCTAGTCCTGCATAGCTGCTGTATTAAAACATGATTTGTGCTTCTATGTACAGAAAGAAGCTCTCATAAAGTGTAGAGACATTTATGAATATCTATTAACTTATTTTATCTTGTTTTCCTGTTTATGTAGCTTTCTTTATTAGCAGATATAGCTTTAACAAATTCTGCAGATAAGAAAGTCACACATTCACACATTTTTTGAGTCCTTTTAGAAAGGTGGATAATGGATGTAATTGTGTCAGAGATTCAAAGTCATGAGCACTTTTCTCAGTTGTTATAACAACATTTAGATGTGCTTTTGAATAACTAGGCTTGGACATGTGACTCTTTACAGTTCTGCTGTATCTGCAACACCCCCCCTCCCCCAAAAAATACATTTAACAAAGTATGCACTGATTCCATAGTAGAAGACAGACAGACACATGAAGGCCTCCCTCCATCTTACCAAAGTAAGCAGGTGGAAATAGTACACTGCAGAAATATGGCAGATCTGAAACTAGATTTCAGATCTGCCATATTTCTGTAGTGTACTTTTAACAAAGTATACACTGATGCCATAGTAGAAGACAAACAGACAGACACATGAAGGCCTCCCTCCATCTTACCAAAGTAAGCAGGTGGAAATAATGCACTACAGAAATATGGCAGATCTGAAACTAGATTTCCAACTGTAGTCGTCAAGTTATTAGTTGACAACTTTTTCACAGATTAATCTGATCTGATTCATCTTTCCCTACTCTGTATGTTTTATTTGAGTTGACCAAAGTTTGTTTGTATTCTGCTTGCTTAATATGATGGCAGAATGTTTCATTTTTCTTAAGACTTAGTGTTTTTTAGTGCTACATGTTTTCATATCAAGGACAGATATCAATGGAAAGAAAAAGACCTCTTCCTGACTGTTTATCTGAATACAGAAGACAGCTTAAATGTTTAAAGTATGACTATGTTAGTTGGATGTGCAATTGCAGATACCAGAGAATCAAAAGGCAATAGATTATATCCCCACAGTTCCTGTTTCATACATCATCATGTTTTTTTTCATTATTTTATTTCATTTATTTTAGTTTAGTTTTTTTTTTTTTTTTTTGCCATGGAATCCATGCACTGTAGCATGGCCTCTCTGATGCCTCCATACCCCTGTATCATTGGAATTCATTATGTGGTTTCACCTGGCTGTTTGTGCTCTAACTGAGATGTCAAGAACTCCTGACACTAGTAATGATGAGGTTCCTGCAGTTGGTGAATGAGCTTCAAATCCACAACTACTACTTGCAAAGACAGGCTTTAAATGGGTTAGCTCTACCCCCTAACCTGCTGGCACCACATTTGTAATCTGGGGAGCTATGAGTCAAGGTACTGGAAATGTCCACACTCCAGGACCAAGGATGGATGTGTTTCCCTAGACCATCATGCTCACTCAACCCTTAGACTGCTTTAAGGCATACTACACCAAATGCACAGGGAATGGTTTAGCCACACCTCCACATCATTCTCCAGTTATTTTCCCAGGAAAAAAACGGAAAAGCCTAATCCCTCTTTTCCCTCAATACACCAGTTCCAGCAGTTGCCCAACCTGCTAATCGAACCTGAGTTGCCTGATCCTTGGTCAAAGTCTGAGCATCACCCATATTTGCAAGGGTGTTGCATGTAGCGTGACATTCCTGAAGTGTATCATGTCTGAGATGTTGAACTTTGGAGGAGATTTTAAACTAAGATTCAAATCTGCTCTCAGTAATGGTAGTTCATTGAAAGTCTAGGATCCCATTGCACCAAGAGCTGATAGAATAGAGGACAATTCATTAATGGAAGATGTATGTGTGTGTGTGTGTGTGTGTGTGTGTGTGTGTGTGTGTGTGTGTGTGCGTGAGCGTGTGTGTGTGTGTGTGTGTGTGTGTGTGTGTGTGTGTGTGTGTGTGTGTGTGTGTGTGTGTGTGTGTGTTGGTGGGAGGTATCTGAAAGTTTATTCTGGTTGCTTTTCCCTGTTTTTACAGTAAACACAATATCTGTTTAGGGAAAAAAATCTATATCTAAATAGTACACTAAGCTGGTTGCTAAGTATTTTTATTAATTAAAGTGTTTTACTCATTATTTTTCTGCAATCTATAGCCACACATTTTGTATTCTTGTCCTTCCCTGTCTCCCACATTTAATGCTTAGGTTTCCTCCCACATCCCAAAGACATGCAGTAGGTGGATTGGACACTCTAAATTGGCCCTAGGTGTGAGTGTGTGTGTGTGCCTTCTGTGGAAGGTTGGGCGCTGGGCTGGCAACTCAACACTGTAAAACTCCACTGCCAATCATGAGTAGACAGATGATCCGCCTTGGCGACCCCTAACCGGGAAAAGCCGAAAGAAGAAGAAGAAGAAAGTCTAAATGTCTGTGTTGTTTCTATGAACAGAAACAAGAAGAACATTTAGAAATGTATCCACAATTACTTACACACCCAACATTCCTTTGCTGGAGTTTCAGTTTTCTCATTAATACAAATGAAAGCGAGAAGTCAAGTCATAACTAGCTGTCCATAGTCTGCTTAACATTTTTTGTATGTATTAGTTCTTATGTGACTGTTTAAAAGTGAATTGCATGCTGTCATAATAACTAATCTGTATGGTGGTAAGAACAAACTAATCAGGAAGGCACAGAAAAAAACACACATATATAGACACACACACACACACACACACACACACACACACACACACACACACACACACACAAACACACACATACACACACACAGTAAACTTGTACAGTCTGTTTTCGCTAAATGATTGATTTGTTTAGTTGCCTTTCTGAATGCATATTAGTAGAATATGCCGTATTGTTGAGTTATAAGCCAACAAGCAACTTTATCCCAATCATTTGTCACTCCACCCATTCTGCCTACACTTATTGCAGGGTCAGACGTGAACTACAAAGTAAAATATTAGTGAAGGAAAATGGGGCAACCCAGTAGCCTACTCTTCGCTTCAGAGCAATTAAGCACAGATTGTAACTTAGATACTGAAGTGCTAGACAAGTCTGCCAGTGATGGAGGGTAGAAATGTACAATTGATAACGTATTGGCTGCCACATGAAAAAGACAGAAGATGCAATGCATGCACCTTCTGGTAAATAATATAGATGATGAAAAGAGTTCTCAGTCTCAGTGGAGCTGGACTTCTACAGTATGACAGGTAGTGGTAGGAAGGAGCTAAACGCAGTTAGTGCAGAGGATTAAGGTGCAACTGTTAATGACCTGCTTCCTGTCATCAAGAGTATGGAGTTTGACTCCTTCCACCTTCCTTTACCTACTGTATGATGCTGAACAAGTCACATAACTAAACAGTGCTCCCAAGTTGCCACTGAAAAAGGACACTTTGCTCCATTGTTGTATGTGGCTGACAAAGAGACAAAATGAAAAGTGCATGTAGCAGAACTAAGCATAGCAGAGCACCTCGCTGGCCTTGTTCAAGAGAAATCTTGACCAATGGATGGGAGATCGCAGATATACCCCAGGGATTACCTCAGTGTCACTGCTCGACAGAGGCACAGCAAAATAATGGGTATAGTTCCCCATACTAAAGGGGTGGCGTAAGCCACAAAACGATGGGCTAGGCTTGTAAATGCCCTCGGGCAGATAGCCTAGTATGAACCTATGAACCTATGAACCTATGAAGGATGGGGGTAGTGTCACTGCAGAAACTAAAATCAAGCTTCCTTCTAATGACCAAACAAAATCACCATGGCTAAAAACAAAAATAACTTTAATATAAAAAAGAGTAAGTGCTTTCACAACTATACTGTCGCTTCTTCAGACTCTCACAAATTACAGCACCTGCTCTATATTTAAAAGCATCCAATTAATCAAATCAATTAGAAATACTATCTCTCTTAAAGACATATATACACAAAAAAGTCATAGTGCATAAACAATATATATATAAAACACTATATGCTAAATATAACTAAAAAGCTTCAATGGGGGAGTGCACGTGCACATAACAAGGGTTTAAGAGACACCATATCATTGATACCATTATTTTTGTGTATTTGTTTCTTTACTACTGACAGAATCTTTACCTAGGAACCGTTTTTTTCTCTTTTTATATTTCCTTCTAATGATTGCTTATGGGTGATTCATTTTAATCCCCATTCTGGACTAAAGAATTTTTCTTATGGAGAAGTCCCTTGAAGAAAGAGACCACTCCTATTTTGGTATATGGGATTCTAGACCCTAGGCAGAGAATGAAAATTAATAGGCTATTGGAGTACTGATAAGGTAGGAGGTTGATTGTCAGCATTTCAAATTAGAGAACCCTATACATGGCAGTCTGCTAAACTCACACCAGAGAAAATATGTATGCATATGATGAATAAAGACAGTAAGGAAATAAATATTAGAGTAAATCATTTTTCAAAAGGGAGTAGTTAATTGCACAACACAATAGTGGGTTCCTTGCATGTGTGCAAATGAGAAGTATATAACAAGAACCACACAGAAAGCACCACTAAGGCTAAAATCTATAGTAACTGGAAGATCACTATGGCATTAAGGAAGCTGTGGAGCACAGCACTCTAAAGCAATTCTCAGTGCAAAATTTGAAAAAAAGGAACTGCTGTATTAACCTTCAGGACTTTGCACATCACTGCGTGCAGACAATGCTGTACTTCTTCACAGAGCAGGTGTGGTATCAGTCATTGACATAGTGTGTAAACGTAGACATAATTGTCTAGTTGGTTCTAACTACTGCTACTTCCTGCATTGCTGCACATTCTGCACTGCAGCTGGAATAGAAGAAATGCATCAGACAGCTGAGAATTTTGCACTGCAGTCACAGATGAGCCACCTTCTCCTTGTAGTCCATGAACATCGTGTACATATCTTCACTTAAAGGAAAACTCCACCTTAGAACTCAAAAAACATATTTTTTTCATTGTATCTTTGTTTTTGCGCTATTTTAATGCCTCAAAATCACTCCAAGTTCTTTTACAATTTTAATGTGTTTTTCTCAATATGGCGGATGATGGGGCCTGCCCTGGTAACGTGATCTTATTTTCTTGCTTTCCTTCCTTTTTCCCAGAATACATTTCAAGTCCTCTTTATATGGCTCATGCCAGACATAAGGAAGTGGTGCTGTTTTCTCATGCCATTAAAATGTAATGGCAGGACTGTGAAGCACTGTCATCTAAACACACCTTCTGTAAAAGAGCTGCTTCTCTGTTTACCGTGCTGAGCCTCATTTATCTCTCTGACAGAGCTTGTTCTGTGGTATAAATAGCTGTTAGCTACTTGCAGCAAAAGAAAGCATATAAAAAAACAGTTTTTTGTAAGAGGAGTCTTTTGTAGTCCTAACAAACTTGATAAACCCTCCCCATACTCTCATGGCAAGGTGTGAAAACTCTCACTGCAGTAAATGATTCCTTGCAATACATTTACAAGTGACAAGTAGTAGGACTCTATAAACTTAGTCTGTCTGCTACTTCCCAATGCCTTCAGTGTGAGGATTTTTCTCTCTCATGAATGATGCAGACTTAAAATGTGCTTTACTAGTTCCTCAATTATTTCTGTCATGTCCCCCCTCTTTTTTTCTACTTCATATTTATTTATACTTTGATAACCAGGAAAGTAAACTGGTTCCAGGATCCTTTTCAGCCACAACATAAGCTGCACTGGCAAAGATAATAACAGTTATTAAATGCACTTATCAATACAAATAACAAAATACTGACAGAAAGACATTGACCAAGATTGCATGTGGAACACACAACCAATGTGTGACCAAGTAAATCACTGAGCAAAATTTACTAGAATGTATACATTAATAATGCTTAACTATATTATGTTTATTATAAATTCATTGTATGCACACACCGTGTGTGTGTGTGTGTGTGTGTGTGTGTGTGTGTGTGTGTGTGTGTGTGTGTGTGTGTGTGTGTGTGTGTGTGTGTGTGTGTGTGTGTTTCTGTATATGTATATAAAGGACATGTAGAAAAGCGTGTGTGTATGTGTGTGTGTGTGTATGCATTTAAACCCAGCTAAGTACTTCTGATTTCCTTTTCTTAGTGTTCTTAATGCAAGGACACATAGTAAATGTATGTTAAAATAAATTCAGCTGTATATACGGTTGCTCTCTGACAATGCAAGGACTGACTCAAAGTCGGTAGGAATCTCTTACAATGGATCTGCATGTACCAGATATGCACCCCCCTCTGGAAGGATGTCACACAAAGCATAAAATACATTTTTTATGAACAGTATCAGTGCACCTAGTTGATAGGGTTGCCACCTGACTCCCTTTCTGCAGTTCTGGCCTGTGTGTGTGTGTGTGTGTGGGGGGGGGGGGGTTGAAAATGGTAAATGCATTTATACTTTACAAGAAAAAATATTTACTGACTTTTCTCTAAATGTCACATAAATCTTTGCAATTACTCATAAGTTATCTTAACACAAACTATTATAAATAACATTTAAAGCTTAGAATTTCAATACTGGGTTGCTGCTTATGTACATTTGTCAGAAGAGTTGACAATTTCCTTTAAACCTCTGACTGATCTAATTGCTTTGTTTTGCTGTAAAAGGAGAGTGTTAAGTTCTACTCCTCTCTGCAATAAAAACAATGGAAACAATTCCACAGCTTTCTATCTTTTTTATATCAGCTGTTGTGTTCCTGATAGCAGAATTCATTGCCCATCTAAGATTGACAGCAGTACCTGACAGGGTAAACTACATATTTAACTGTGTCTATGATATGTCATGAAGGTGGAGACTAACTTCTCTGCAAAGTATGTGAGAAGCTGAGTTTAAAAAAAAGTAGGCGGGCTTTCCCTTCCTTTGACTCCAATGCAAGGAAATAAAAGTTTTAAAAACTATAAGCAGATTTCTGGTACATACATAATGCTGGAACCATATTGTAGGGAGAAAAGAAACTCAACGATTGAGTTAAACTGTATGAGAGGGTGGAGTGTTAGGAAAACTCCACATTAGAACTAAAACAAATCTGCCTTTTTTCACTTTGTCTTTGTTTCTTGACCTATTTTAACTCCTACAAAAATCACTCTAAGGGATTTATTTGTAATTTTAGCCTGCTTTCCACAACATGGCTACAAATGGGGTTTGATGTATCAATGTGATCTTGTTCTCCCTCAGCCCTTTCTCTTTCCCCATAATGCTTTGTATGCCTCATGCCAGACATAAGGAAGTAACTGTGAATTCCCATGCCACTGACATATAATGGGATTTGTGTGAGTCACTGTTATCTTCTTTATCTTCTGTACAGTGGCGTAGCTAGAGTTTGTGCCTTCTGGGGCTGTCCTTCAGTTTGCTGCCCCTCCCCCTTCACAAAATCATTGTCAAATGCCCCCCCCCCATACACCCCCCAGCCATTTCAGTGTCTCATTACTTGGCTATTTTTATCCATTTACCATAAACACTGTAATGTGCATAGTGTTTTATGCTTTACTTCTACAAGGATTTTCTGTATCCGGATTTAATTTAAAACTTTTATTTTAAATTTTATAGAATGGACACTAATAGACATCTACTAAATAAAACAGTACAGTCTCACAATGAAAACAGACTTAGCATTAAAACGTCTTTGCCCTTGAAACTTACATTCATTGAAACAGCATTGAAACCCACATTCAAAGAAAATGCATCTAGCCAGTGGTGCATGACAATATAGTACTTCGTTTTGACTACCTCCAGCACCATACAAGACGTGCAATCTTATATTCTGCTGGACCAATAAGATCCTTGTACTTGACTCGGGAACATGGAAATGTCACTATTAAGAGAAAGTGAATTACACAAGATTACGTTTGTAGGGTTTTGATGACATAATGCCCCATGATCCCTTCAACTGAACCCCCCCTCTATTTAGAGGCTTATTGGGAAGAACTTAGCCCCACACGTCTCATGAGACCCAGTCTCATTTTAGGGTGAAAAGCAAAGTATTACCTGGTGGCATGCTTTAATAATAGTTACAAATGCAGATGCTGTAAACAGCAAGATCATGTGAACTGTGCAACCATACCTTTCTAATTCTTAGCCCAAGAAACCTGAACAAAGGTAATAATAATGGAGGGACAAAGTCTCAAAATAGGGTAAGATTTTAAATATTGTTCTTATAAACTTGGAAAGTTGCTAAAATAATAGTGTTCGTACTGGCATGCATTTTTAAACAATATGGAGTCTGAAACTAAAATGTCTGTCATTATTTAATTACTTCAATCCTCAGCGATTTTCGAGAAAACTGTATGAGGAACAGTCGAAAAATATGAGCCAAAAATCTGGACATTCTGCAAAAATCTGGACAGTTGAGATGTATGTGTGTATAACTTTTAAGTGCAGTTCCTCATATCTCTCTACATCTCAGCACAAGAATGCTGGTTAAAGCCTAAAATAATTTGGGAGGGTGGCGCAAATCAGGAAAAGATTTTAAGCACAGCTCTTAAAAAGTTGCTAGAATAACATGTTTTGCATTAACATGTATTTTCTGGATGACATAAAGTCTGAAACTCAAATGGCTGCTATTATTTCCTAACTTCAATCCTCAACAATTTGTAGGAAATCCTCAACTTGTATGAAAATCCAGACCAGAAATATGAGATAATAATCTGGATAGGCTGCAAAATTCTGGACAATTGAAACATGTGAGTCTCATCAAACATTTTGGCATATTGCAAGACTGGAAACCAAGCAGAATGTCTCTGATAATGCCGAACAGTTTGACTGCTATAGTGCTGTTCTGAGTACTCAAGGATTCTTCTCAGGAATACACTACTGGGAAGTGGAAGTGTGTGATGATGTTGGATAGTGTATAGGAGTTGTGAAGTTATCTGTGAAGAGGAAGTAGCATATCTTTGCATCTCCAGAAAATGGATTCTGGACTTTGACAATAAGAAACTGTAGTAATTCGTATGTTGGTATTTCACCTGTTGCTATAATGCATGAAGTCAGGAGAGTCCTAGTCTATCTGGATTATTCAGCAAGGCAGCTCTCATTTTATAATGCTGACAACATGTCACATCTACACACTTACAGTGCTGTTTTATTTATTGAAACAATATATCCTTTCTTTTTAAATTTTAATAAATGCATTAAAATTATTTCTTCTGTGGTTACAAAATAATATTTTCTCACTGTAACTGCAAGCATTAATATCACAAAAACAACATGCTTCCATTTCTGACCTTTTATCTGCTCTTCTGCATTAATTTCAGAATATACTACTACTACTACTATTTCTGACTAAAACCACTAAAAGAAAAATAGCTATAGAACAGAAACGTCTCAGTCTCCTTCTCACTGTATATAGGGACACAAGTACAAATACCACATGCAAGCAAGCACACACACACACACACACACACACACACACACACACACACACACACACATGCACACACACACGCACACACTTACTTAGCTTACCTCTTACTGTAACGGCTGTTTTAAATTCTGCGTGCAAGTGTGGAATGACTTTACAAGGTTTACATCAGTGGTGGTGTGCGTGCAACCCATGCTTAGTCCTCCTTAAAGGAGAAGATGCTACCACCGCAATGTTAAGAAGTTTTTATTTTTAATTAATTAGTATTTTTGAAGTCTGCTGCCCCTAAAAAAGTGCTGCCCAGTGCGGACTGCCCCTCTCGCCCCCACCTAGCTACACCACTGCTTCTGTAAAAAGGCTGTTTCTTTTCTGTCTCTAATAACCCTCATTTTTGTTTGGCTTAGATCTTGTTTTACACTATACTTACAAGTTAACCAGCTACAGCCAGAAAAGTAGCTAAATTGCAGTCCTTGTTCAGGTTTTTCTTTTGTAGTTCAAGAGAAATTGACAGTCCCCACTGCAGAGGTGTTAAAACTGTCACTGCACTGAGAGAACCTTGCAGAATGAATTCTTCTTGGACTACAAAGGAAAAAAACCTGAACAAAGGTCTGCAATTTAATTACTTTTTTGGCTGTAGTTGGATAACCTCTAAGTATAGTGTAAAACAAACTGTGAGCCAAACATGAATGAGGGTGATTAGAGACAGAAAAGAAGCAGTCCTTTTACAGAAGGTAAAGAAGATAGCAATGACTCACAGAAATCCCATTATATGTCAATAGCATGGGAATTCCTGGTTACTTCCTTATGTATGACATGAGTCATATAAAGCATTATGGGAATGAGAAAGGGTTGAGGGAGAACAAGATCACATTGATACATGAAGCCCCATTTGTAGCCATGTTGTTTTAAAAAAAGGCTAAAATTACAAATAAAACACAGAGTGATTTTGACATGTTCAAATAGGTCAGGAAACAAAGATAGAGTTAACAAAAATCTTTTTTTTTTAGTTTTAGGGTGGAGTTTTCCTTTAAATAATTCTTGGTAGGCCACAATTCTGTTCTCTTTAGGCTCAGAAACTGGGTTAACCTGTTTTTCTTTTTTTTTTTTTTTCCTTTTAAAGAACTTTTCATACCTTCGCTGAATTTGCAGATTCCCGTCACAGAGATATATTATTTTATTTAAAATATAGACCTTCTTACCGATAACTGCATTTCTTTTCCAGCTTAATCTGTCAGAAAAGTTTAAGTCCCCCACCAGGCCTAACCCTAGAACACGAAATAATTTTCTCCTAGATCTTGTTATCATTAACATTCTTCAAATATTACAAAAAAAAAAACAAAAAACAAAAAAAAAGAATCTACCTAACTCTGTCAGAGTTCAGTTCCCTATTCACTTCATTTCTAAGCTTCCTTATTTTAATTGAAACTAATTCCATAAACAAAGCTGTTACAGAAATTATAGATACTATAGATACTTTAGACCAAACAATATGATGCAAATGCTGAGAAAGACTATTCAAGGTAAATGACCCAGAAACTGCCCTATATATTTTCAACTAACTCACCAGCACAGTGCTCAATAAACACTACACAATAACAAAGGTACTAGTAAAGGGACAGATCACCCCCTGGCTAAGCTTCTCTGTAAAGCAACTCATGAAAGGCATGGAAAAGGCCTGTATAAAATGGAAAACCACACATGAAAGTGAAGGACTGCAGCTTCTTCCTCATGATAAGACACAACTGCAAATCAGCGGGTAGAAGATCAAAACTGTCTTACCCATGAAAAAAAAAAAAAACCTCCATAGTCCAACCTATACATAGCCTATTTCAGCATCAGCAATTCTGACATTCTGGAGAGTATGGTAAATATAAATTTTCTGAAAGAGTATAAATCAATAATAAGGAATTCAATCAAATAACTCCCATTGTCAATTCATTGACACCCTCTTAATATCGCCAACAGTCACATCTGACTTTCACTAGTTTTCTCTTATGCAATCCATCTCTTTGATGCACACCCTTATTTCCTCTT
Organism: Protopterus annectens; assembly: GCF_019279795.1. Lineage (NCBI taxonomy): Eukaryota > Metazoa > Chordata > Ceratodontiformes > Protopteridae > Protopterus > Protopterus annectens. The sequence continues at coordinate 1,299,319,604 of NC_056731.1, forward strand.
GCCTTCTTCCTGGTCTTCCAAATCATTGACTACTTTCCTGCATATGTGCCCAAACCATCATAATCTGTTCTCTTTGACCTTGGAAATGGAGCTGCTTCTGCTTCTGCTCTGATGTCATCACTTATTTAGTTATTCCTCAGTGTGCATCCTACCACCTATGTCAGGCATTTTATATCCATCTCCTCTAGTTTCTACAACTGCTCTCCCTTCACTGCCCTGATTTCTTTACTATTCAGAAGTACTGGTTATGCAACTGTTTTGTATATCACACTTTTCATCTTCATTGACATTTTTCTGGCACACACACTATATCTGACACTCTGGGCCAGTTGGCTGGAGCCCCTCGTTTTAGTTCTGACCTTCTCTTTCAGACTTCCCTTCTCCTTAGCCACACTTCCCAGGTAAATATTACCTTTTCTCTCCAGACCAGCTAGAACTGCAATAGGCAAATGATTCCTCATTGCTCAAATAGAATATCAGCTCCCTATCACAGCTACAGCCTCTAAAAAAATTCATCCACTCTGCAATCCATTGAAAACAAAATCTACTGATTCATTTACAGTTCCCCCTAAGAAACACCACTGCATCACCCTCTTCAAGGCCAAATGGCTGACAGTCTCCGACAGAGTTAAAATACTCCCTGGGTCTCTTGCTTGCAAACTACTTCAACCAGGTGCCTTTCCACCTCTTACAGCAAAACTCCATAACAAAACCACTGTCTACAACCTCTGCAACATCTCCCAATTAACTCCCTCACTTCAGACATCCCAAACTAAATTGCACTGTACCAACCATTCCTTCTCCATTCTTGCATCCAAACTCAGGCAGTCCCTCCCCTTCACATTAAAGAAGTCTCCTCTTTCCTAATTTGTTCTATTTTCTTATTCTGTGAATCACTTCACCTGGGCTGTGCCTGCAATTGGTCTATAGTGATCAGTGTGCTATCCAGTAAACAGACTAAAATAATTACATAAATAAATGATCTCAACAAAATCTTTTTTTTATAAAACTACTATAATCATTACACTCCAAATACAACCCTGATCCAAATAGTACACATCCTGCTCTCTTGAGGATGTATGTGAAACAACTATCTAAACCTCTACCACATACATTCAGCCTGTCCATCATTACAGGTGGAATCTCCCTCAGTTCAAGCACTGACAAATTATTCCAAACATTCCAACAGCCTCTTCTCTGTGGCCTATGCCCATTCTTTGTTATATTATCAAGACCTTAGAAAGACCTTATTTATGATCAACTGTATGATCATCTTAATAAATGCAAACTGCTATGTAATATTCAACAGGGATTCCACTCTGTCTACAACACCTTGACTGCCCACAGAGTGTCAGATAAATTTTTGTCATGTATGAAAAAAGGGGGTTCCTATTAGAACTCCGAACGCTTGAAATGTCAAATGTCATATGGTTGACACCATATGATCAACATTTCAAGAGTTTGAAGGTTAAACGTATTGGTGCCGTTCAGTGCAGAATGGGAGAATTTCCCTTTTCTGCACTAAAGTGCGATCTCAGAGTTGGTATATTTAAGTAGGGGGGTGTGGGGGTGCAAGGGGGCTTGCCCCCCTGCCTGCACTGTTAAGGTAAGTTTTTTTTTATTATATATTTGAACTTTTAAACTTCGATCATATGTTGTAGAACATATGGGATACAAAGTTTAGAAAGTTTGAATATATAATATAGACCCAAAAAAGGCTGCCTAACAGGAGCTACATCTATATACCCTTACAGGCCCTTTGAAAGTATTAACTACATGACTTTAGTACATAAGCTTAATACCATTGCATATGGTGATGATGTAGTTCTTTGCTTTCAAAACTTCCTAGCTTATAAAATATTTGTAATATGGAAAGGATATATATGCTCTAGCACAAACAAATTTAGTGTAGAAATCCCCCAAGCCTCTATATCAGACCCCATATTGTTTCCCATTAATGTTTGAATCCTACCAAGTAACATCACACTTTGTACAGATGATATTATCCTGCATAAGCATGCTCTCACTTCTACAGCTATCGAAACAGATTTGCAAAGACACTTCTCAGCTCTCTGCAAATGGCTTACAAGTAATCAATCTACATTAATCAACACCAAAACAACAGCCATGTATTTTGGTTCACAGCATCAAATAAGAAAATCCTCTACATTAACCATTCTCACACCTAACAAGGTAGCCAGAACTGTAATGGACAAATACAAAAACCTAGGACCAACTCTGTATCCAGTTCTGTCATCCAAAACCCAAAATGCCTTGAGAGTTTTAAAAGTTTCAGTTTAACTGAAAGATGTCTACTCCTTCATCAATCACTTAACTAAAGTAGCTAGGCAAGTTCTAGTTAAAGAAAGAAGCAGTCCTTTTACAGAAGGTAAAGAAGATAACAATGACTCACAGAAATCCCATTATATGTCAATAGCATGGGAATTCATGGTTACTTCCTTATGTGTGGCATGAGTCATATAAAGCATTATGGGAAAGAGAAAGGGTTGAGGGAGAACAAGATCACATTGATACATCAAGCCCCATTTGTAGCCATGTTGTTTTAAAAAAAGGCTAAAATTACAAATAAAACACTTGAGTGATTTTGACATGTTCAAATAGGTCAGGAAACAAAGATAGAGTTAACAAAAATCTTTTTTTTAGTTTTAGGGTGGAGTTTTCCTTTAAATAATTCCTGGTAGGCTACAATTCTGTTCTCTTTAGGCTCAGAAACTGGGTTAACCTGTTTTTCTTTTTTTTCCTTTTAAAGAACTTTTCATACCTTCGCTGAATTTGCAGATTCCCATCACAGAGATATATTATTTTATTTAAAATATAGACCTTCTTACCGATAATTGCATTTCTTTTCCAGCTTAATCTGTCAGAAAAGTTTAAGTCCCCCACCAGGCCTAACCCTAGAACACGAGTACGCCCTACCAATTAATTGGGCATCACCACTGTCTCCAACAAACAGCCTACCCACTACTCTAATTTAGCATTTAGACTAGCAAGATCACAGGAAAAAGCATCATCATTGCAAATATTCTTAAACATCTCTAATTAAATTATTAAGATGTACTTTACTACTAATAAAAATAAATATAACCCTCTCCTGTACTGTTCTTCCAGCAGTCTTAAATATATCCCTGATTGATCTGTAAACTTATACAGAAAAAATATTGCAAACTCACACACTGGTCCAAAAGTGTAGCTGACTCTCACAGTGATTGTCACATGTATATAAAGTTATTAAGCAAATACTACACACAAATGATAGATATTAAGTATTTGTCATTGAAAAATGTATTTCCAGGGAGTCATGATGAATCTCTATGAATATTAGTGTGACTCTCTATATTTCTGTGTATCATTTTAGTTATAGTTACATCATTCTGGGTAACTTTTAAAAGAAAACTGCCTCACATTCGTGTTATCCTCATTCTAGATTGTATCATGTTTAACAAATATGTGCATTTTTTTCTGCATAGCTCTGTGACAAAAGCTCAGTAAAAATAATGTAATGCTCATGCTGTAACACACCAGATTGTAATGCTTTGCAAAAAAAATTGCCCAGCTAACCAAACTTTGCTACTTCATATTTTCAGTGTTAGTGATTGCTGCAGTAACATATACATACACGCATATATATATATATATATATATATATATATATATATATATATAGCTATATATATATATATATATATATATATATATATATATATATACATATATATTCACAACACTCACTCTATCTCTAAGCCACAAACACTCTTATAGTCACAACTGCTGTAACACAAGCTTGCACATCATCATGACCACCACTGTTTCATTTAAACATTAATTTTCCTACACACTCATATTTACCTGCATTACATAAAACTAAATTTAACCATATGTGATTCACACAAATGAGCATTAGTCTTTTTTTGACACCCCCAAAAACCTTTCTACTAAATATGATTCTTTTTGACTTACACTTACATCACCTATAGACAAGTTAACTATCACATTATCGAAATGCAACAGGTAAAAAAGCAAATTAATCACATTTTGATCTAATGATAGCCTTCAGTACATTTTACATCTTCTTACTCTGATAATACGAAAATTTATGATTTGTTTGATCTCCAGTATGAGTTTTTTAAAGATGTATAAGTAATATTACAGATTCTAAAATTTACTTCCAAACTGGCACAAAAAATGCTAGGGCTACTACTCATAAAACACTCGTATTTATTTTAAACGCCAAATATAACCAAACGTTTTTCGTCCTTACTAAATGCTCGGACTTCTTCAGAAATTAATTACAACCATTTTAAAAAACTTCTATTATTTATAAGCTCATACAAAAAAGCCCACCAAAAAACTAATCAGCGAACACAGAATCATTTAAAGGTATATTACAGATTGCTTTATCACAGTTTGCTGGATTGTGCAAGCTGGCAGTATACTTCTAGGGTTTTTCCCTTTCTTTCACTGTAGCTTGAAAATAGTGCTGTTATATTTATGTTAGGGGTGCTGGGAGCCTGACCCTCTGCAAAAAACATTTTTTTCAGTTTTTTTATTTAATTATTTTTTTCATTTATGTGGGATTAGATGTGGTGAGTTTCTACAAGCTGTGCTTATATATTTTGTCTTTTGGATCAAATAGCATCCATCTCTAAATATATACATATATATAGATATATATATATATATATATATATATATATATATATATATATATATATATATATAGGTTTACCACCATATGGTCGAGCACACAGTGCTCGAACCTATATATGTCCGAATGTAATTAGTGAATCCTGGCATGTCAAATGGTTGGAGTGTCGCACAAACACCAAATAAGACATTTCTGACTGCTCTACATCCATAAATGAATGCTAACATGGGCCAAAAAGGTTGCGATTCACAGCATCTGTGTTTTTAAATGTGGGATGTTGCCGCACTTCTTTCGGACATTTGGGCTCGACCATCCACTGGTCGACTATATGGTGGTAAAACATATATATGTGTATAAAAAAATAAATATATATATATATATATATATATATGTATCTGCTGTGTATGACCAAATTGCCATAATGTCGAATATAAAACATGGACAAAATAATTTCTATCATACACAATATTGAATAAATAAAGCACAGTAATATCGAGACAGGAAAAATATTTCCTTTCCCCATATTAAATAACCCCCCATATTCATCTGAATAGTGGCAGTGTTACAGGAAGGTTTTAATGATGATAAAATGTAAGGTTAGGTTTGGGGGAAGGGATAGCATTAGGATTAGAGTTAGCACCCATTACTGAAGAAGGCAGGAGAGGCTCTTTTTTTTTAGTAGCAACTTCTGTTTATATTAAAACAATATTTTAAATGTGCATTTTGCATTCTAGAGGTTTAGTATCAATCCCTGACTAGTGATCAACATTATTGCATAAAGACAAAATTCTCAATTTTTGGCTGTAATTGGATGATAGTAACTTCAATTTTCATTCAGAATATCAAAGTATACCTTTGCTATCAGGAAAGGAGTGGTAACAGCCAAGCAAGAGAGTGTTGAGTAAGTCCAAATCCAATGAAAAGGCAAGGAAAGTTTACATATTATTATAGATATTTGGAAAAGCTATAATGTTTCACATTCGGTTAGAGGACGTTGGCCTAAAGTGATTATGGTTATTAGGTTCTTATATGCTTTACTTTGTGCTACATTCAACTTTCATTTTCTATTCATTGAATCTCTCATTATAACATAACACCACCTATTACTTTCTCATTTTGGTTTCTTATCTTTCTCCATCACTGGCTAAAAGAAACAAAGTGTGAGAGCATTATGTCATTCTCCAATATTCCTTGCATTAGACCTCTCAACTCTAAATTAAAATCCATAACTTTGACCAAAAATTGTGTTCCCAACTTCTAAAGCCTCATTCTGACATTTCCATTTAAAGGATTCAGTAGGAAGCATGCCTTAATCTATAATGTGTACCAATATTTGTGCAACTACTTACAAGAAAACATTCCAAAACTCTGTATGTTACTTTAATACCAAGACTGCTGATATACAATCGACTTCATGAAGTAATCAATGTCACTATCTAAAAGTTCCTGACACTCCTACAGTAGTTACTGGCATTTGTCCATTTTTGGTCCATTCATTTTAACATATTTCAAGGCTTTATATGTTCTGTTATTTTTCATTACAGTTGTTGCTTCTCTGTTTTATAATAAATTGGAATCCATCATTGAGGGTGATCTTATCAACTCAAATTATACTTATCATTCCTAGCTGTACATATCTCCCCTTCAGATTCTAGTCTTTGTGTGCTCATGGGTGTGTAGTTATGCAAAACTCATGGTCACATTCTCCATTTACCTGATCACTAGAGCTGCAGTCAGAAAACTTAGTCAAATCCTGCTTGGTTGCCATATTCTTAAGCCACCTCAACAATGACTCCCCAAACTTGCTGTATCCATTTGGCAGCAACAAATTCAACTGATGTCTCAAAGCTTGTACAGCAAGTGTTTACCACCTGAATTTTTTTTTTTAATCACTTAATGTAGTTTCTTCCTTCTCCACTTACACCCCCAGTATGCAGCTCTCTCAACATCATAGCAATTATAGGTGTAACAAACACCTACGCAAAACTCAGGTAAGTCCAAATGCAACCAACCAAACAAAATATGTAGTCCACAAAAATGTTGCACACAGAAAAACATGGACAGATAAAATGAATCTATTTATGCATAAACAACAAGGATAAGTGCTTTCATGGAAAATTACTGTTCCGCTTCATCTGATGAACTTGTTGACTAGATCTTTACTAAATTAAACAAATGGTCTTTAAAATGATTTAAAAATGGTTGCCTTATGTATTGTTTTATTGTCTAATATGTTAAAAACATGTTTCTTTCTTAAGTTCATAGCTCATGGTCCCAGTTTAATCATGTCCTTATTTTGTCAAACTTTATACCTCAAATTATCAAAGACTCCATCAACCCAAAGTATTTTACTTTTCTCATCTTCCCATCTTCATAGGCCCCTGCCTCATGGCTTATCCCCTCCACCTATTGAGCCCATTTGTTCTTCTGGAGTGGTAACTGGACAGCTTTGAGTTGTCTAAATTACTGTAGCCCATTCACTGATGAAGAGTTATCATCCAATGTATCCCATCATCGGTGAGATTCAGGTGGTAGATAGAGATACAATTATGAGTTGTGTAGAGTGCCTTACCTTTCTGTTTGCTAGAATGCCCAAAGAATCACAGTGGCTAGCTTCAGAGAGAAAGATAGAGAGAAAGTGTGTGTGTGTCCTCACACACATCTCCTGTTTTTCTTGTCTGCATGAAGGTCTTTGCCTGACACAGCTTAAGGCAATACAACCAGCCATCACATGGTGTTGCCAGTGTTGCATGCCAAGTAGCCTCTTTCTCTCTTAGAATGCTCAAGTTGGGATGAGCCACTCAAGTTCATTTTCACCTGGCAGTCCTTCAGACACCCATGTCACAAATCAAATATGGGAAGCCCAGCAGAAAAACAGGACTTGATCTAGCAATATCATGGGGCCAGATTATAACACAATGTGCTATTTTTATCATTTCTGCAGCATTATAAAATATTATGCAATTGCAAAATGAATATAGTTCAGATTGTTGTTATCTAAACCCTGTGTTATTATCATTGGTAGATAGATAAAGATATTTTTTTTTGGGGGGGGGCTTAAAACAGTGATAAGAGTTTCTGTAATCTGTCAGGCTTCCTGTGTTAGAAAATGAAAATCTAACATCATATCATATCTGCTATAGGTATACAAGAACTAGAGCTGGTTAAAGCTGACATCAAAGCAAGAAATTTATTTTACTTATATTATATGACAAACTGGTGAATCTGCATATGGAAGATTTAATTCTTTTGATCATAGGAAATGTAATTGATTCAGCAACTTTCAAAATTGTGAGGAACTATAGATAGAAGAGCTACTTCATAATCTTATTAAAATCAAAAAAGAATGTTCAAATGAATAAATAGCTCAGTAATAAAATTTTTTTTGATGTTTGTAAGAAAATAGACAATCTATGTGGTATTAATTGATCTTGAAAAAAAAAGCATGGATCTTTACACTTAGAAGATCATAATACAGATCTTTTATGAGTTTTGTTCAATACCAAAAATTTTAAGAGATTTATGAAAAATGTTAAATAGGTTTCAAGGCCCAAATGGCTTTATAGGTCTGCTTTGGTACAGTTGCTTTGTTTTTATGCCTTATCTAACTTAACTACATAAAAGGATAACCCACCATCATTCTCCATCTCTTATGTTAAATAAATGAATGCATTCCTTTATCCCTAAGGTATTCTCTGAACTTGTACAAAGTCATAGACTCATCTCATTAATCAAACATGATTTAAAATACTTGTATCTTATTTATCATAGATTATTTCACCCTTTCAGACTGGATTTTTACCCATGACACAGACTCAGGGAAATACTTTAATTAGGAATTATTCTGAAGTGGATAATCAGTTAGTTAGTTAGTGCCTTAGATGCTCCAAACCATTGAGTGGATACGTTTCTAATGCCCTTTAATGCATTATATGCACAGGGGATCCCATAACTTTTTTTTTTCTTTTAGGCAATCAAATCTCTATATTGCAAGGCATTTGCAACAAATGAAAAATGTCTAAATAAATGTGTGCACTCTTATACTACTAATATTTTCATACAGAAGATGCAGGGTTTCCATTATTCATCTATTGTTTTACATGTATTCTCATCAATGTAGAACCTTCCTTTCAAAAATCACAAAAACAAAAATTCAGATAAAGGGCAATAATATCACTACTAAAATATCTGAGCTTCTGCTTTTGTAGAGTATGAGCTTTGTTATATATCTAGCTCTTCAACTGGACTCTGAAGATACTCTTATTGATTAACAAATATACAAAGTTCATTAATTCAATATTCATTCATTCTCAGTTAAGTACATCATCATGTTCAAGATCAGAGTGAAGCTAGAGCCTGTCCTGGCAATGAAAAGGTGTAAGGGTGAGAGACGCAATTCTGGGTCTGATACCAAGTCATCTCAGGATAAGTGTATATTCTTGTTTACATAATGTATTCATACAATAGAAAATTTAGAGGACTTACAGATTATCAGCCAATATGTCCTTAAGAAATGTGTGGAAATTGGAGCACCAAACAGGCATCCACACGGACATAAGATATAGAAGAAGACCCGGAAGGATATGTACACCAGCTATGAACCAGACAGTACAAGAACCATAAGGTACCAATACTGACCCGCGCATCATTGCTGAGCAACATTTTCATTAATGAACTTAAATAAACAAATAAGTCATTATAACTAGCTCAGCATTGCTTAAGGTCTCAGCAATATATTGAATTTCAGAGGAAACCCACTGATAACTTTAGTCTAAAATGTGTGGTTATAACTGTGCCTAAGAAAGACCAGTGTTAGAAACCCCAATCAGTCATGTACAATTCAGAGAGAGTCAAACAAGAGGTTAACAAACAGTTTTGTAAGACCAGGCATATTAAAGTGAAACATTTTGCAAAGATGTGAAATTGTCAAAATGATTATCTTCCCAAATGTGCTTTAGGTTTATACAGTACTGTGATGAAAGGTGGTAATCATTGCTTTCCTAAACTGAATAAATGACATAATAAATGCACTCAGGCAGACAATGCACTCAGAATAGTTGCAATAAACTTGTTTCTGTCAAAAAGTTTGAGGTGAAGTGTCAAATTCCTGAACTTTAATTATTTTCAGTCTTCCTCTTTAACAAAACAGTTTCAAGTCTTGACTGAAAAAATAGCTAAACTGCACTGACATGAGAATGTAGAGAGGAGATGTTACTAGAAGGGATAACTACATATAGGGGTACTGTAAATAGGCAAGTGGGGGCTGGAATTTAATGGAGAAAATTAGCTAAGTAACCAAGTTTAGGGAGCAAATAACTATGGAGAAAAATGTAAGACTGTGTAATAAGGCTAAGAAGAAGTTAGGGCTCCAGATAAGAGACCAACTTCCCTGTATGGAACTGATGACAGTATACAAACAAAGAGAAAGGAATAGGAGAGTGCTGAGTGCTAAATGAAAGACAAGCTCTGGCTGAGTTTTTTAGTTGGGTTTAGAACAGAACCTGCTGTTAAAATGGGTTAATTAGTGGGGCATATGAAATATTGCATGGTAGCTATAAGAATCGATAAGAAGAGGTTAGAAAAGTTTGGGAAGAGGGAATGAAAGGTAATTTATAAAGGAACAATGGGGGACATCTGTATAAGAAATGGAAGTGGGATCTTTAGAAAAAGGTATAAGAAAATTATACAGAATTAAACAGAAACTAACTGTGGGAACAATGCATGCAGAATAATTTTAAATAGGAGGAGAAGTAAAATTTAGGAGAAAGTAGAAATTAAGCAATTTATGTAATTTTGGAGTGAGTGAAAATTGTTAAAAAAAGTATATATATATATATATATATATATATATATATATATATATGTATATATATATATATATATATATATATATATATATATATATATTTTTTTTTTTATTGTGTCTTTCGGCTTTTCCCGATTAGGGGTCACCACAGTGGAACTCCGGTCCACTAATGACTGGTAGTGGATTTTTACGTACTGGGTTACCAGCCCTGATGCACAACCTTCAACGAAGGCACGCCCCATTCACGTATGCCTCCACACAGAAGACGCTCTAGCTGAGAATCGAACGGGACCATGTCTTGCTATGAGGCGACAATGCTACTGCAGCACCACCACTGCGGTTATAAAATGAAAATGACACTGGTTTTCTTTGGTATTACTTTTGTTACCATTAAGATGTTTTTAAAAAAAAAAAAAAAACAGCAAGTCTGATGGCAGCAGTATGTCTCCTCAAAACTATCAGGCTTGAATGACAATTGTTCTGTAAGCAATCCTTGTGGTTTATGAGCTCAAGTTCATGGTAACTCAAACAAATATATTTTAACCCTTTGTACTGCAAGTAAATGTGACAAATGTTTTCTTTTTCGGTAGCAGGTATACTTATACCTCTCCTCAAATCCTCTTTTTTATTATTCCCATTGCAGCTTGTTTACACCTGAAACAGAAAGTGATCTCTGACAAGCAGTGTAAAGACTGTTTCACTTTTTCTCCGTGAGGCTGCAGGAGCAAAACATATGAGAACTGGATCTCCCCTGCGTGTGATTAAAGCATAAGTGACAAGATTAAATGAAGTAAGCTGTTATGCTTCAGGAGTCATAAAAAAGCTTGGATTATCCAAGTAACTGCCTATAAGCCAGCCTGATTTGGCCTAAGACCTTACATAAAGCAACAGATATAGCCTTTGAACAAGCTACCCGAAATAAATTAAAGTTGAAATGAAATGTCACAGGGATGGAAAACATGAACTATTCAGAAAGGCTTCAGGAAGTGTTATTATATTCTAGCTCATAGCAGTTACTTAAAAGTGACTTCTGCCTGGGTTATAAGTCAATGCTTGATATAGTTGTATTTGAAAGTCAAAGTCTGGTTCATACTGCTTGTGGAGATAATACTAGATAAAAAAATCTAATACTAAAAATAAATATCAGTAATACAAAAAATTACAAATTTATTATACAATATCTTTTGACTACATAATGTTTCACTTTCTATTAGTTGAAGTCAGTCAATAGTGTTCTTTGAGAGCAGTTTTGGTACCTGTGCAAAAGTTAAAAAAGTCTAATACATGTGGTCAAACAAAAGTTACATGTAATAATTGCTTCCAGGCATCCCTTGCTACATATATATATTAACTATCTAAGATCAAACAACAGTAGAATATGACAAACTCCCAAATACAAAATACAATCTAGCAAAAATGAATATGGCACTGTGTAATTGAATTTTAGTCACTAGTTTTGCATCTCAGTCCATTCAGTGACACGAGAAGTCAACCAAATTTAATGCACCTATACATACACATACACAATTTTACATTTATATATTTATATATAAAATGAGTGTGTGTGCATGTGTGTGTGTGTGTGCATGTGTGCGTGTGTGTGTGTGTGTGTGTGTGTGTGTGTGTGTGTGTGTGTGTGTGTGTGTGTGTGTGTGTGTGTCTTTCTTAAGGCTGGTACATTATGTGCTTTGCAACTGAACCTGTATAAAATCTGCAAACCATAAAACACTTTATAAAAATTTAACTTATCCATGTAAGCAATTTATCCTATTGCTCCTCTTATATCAAACTAAAAAAGTTTGCTAATGATGTTCTAAACTTAAACTTGGAAATGAATTATTCTTTTTGGAATCTGGTATAAATACTAAAGTTTATATTTAATGTTCAGAAAATGGAAAAAGATTATTTTAAAATCTTAACTGGTATAAATCATCGCCTACTGTATGACAAGGGACTGTGAGATATCATATAAATGCTATGTATGTTTCATGGATATCTTAAGTGAATATGATAATTATTATAAGAGCAAGGGTAGGTTCAATACAAAAGTAATAAAAGCAGACCTTAGCAATTACTCAAAAATGATTTAAAGCCATCCAAGTATCTGATAACCATTATTCCTCCTATGACTAGACAAGCTCATTCATTCTTCTTTGTGTGACAGCTAGTCAAAGGTGACAGTCATTCCCCTGTAACAGTCTTACATCATCCAATATGTAGAATGCTGCCTCCGTGACTTATGAAACTTCATGAAACTTCATTGCATGAGTCAGCAGCATTTGTGCTGATGATGTACATATTTGTAGGTGTGCAAGAGTCAACAAATCTACTGTATGGCAGAACATATGTCAATTACTGGAGAGCCCACATTCTGCCTCTCAGTAGGCATCTTGGGATTAGTGCTTCTGTTTTTTTCCTGGTGAGAGAAGGGCATAGGGACAATATTTCCTGGGGACTGCTGATCATCGGAAAGTCTAATAACCGCTTCATAGGTGCCAGTTTGGAATCTATGCTTATATTTTGCTTATGGTGAGAGAAGGGACAGAGTACATAGATTCCTGACTCTTTCTGCTTGAGAAGAGAATGTCTGTGCTTGACTTTCCTGATCAGTCTGGTTGTTATTTAAGGCATCTATCAAGAAAAGGCTACAATAAGCCTATAGACCCTTAAATCATCTGGGACAAGACTGTGGATCACCAAGCAGGTTGTGGCCTGCTTCTCATCTTGGGAATGGTGCTACTGTTTTGCTTCTGGTGAGAGAAGAAGCAAAGGATCATTACATTTAAATATAGTGAAGCTGTTGTGAGACTAACACAAGTAATAATCAGGCAGTCACCATTCAGGTGACTCCCCTCTTTTTATCAGTCTTGACAAGCTAATTCTTTCTTTTCAGTAAGTACTGCTAGATTTGCTTCTAACTTCAGAATATCTGCCATAATACTTCATCCATAAATCATCAGGTGCCATGTATTAGTTTCCCATCAAGTGCTTGGCAGTGCTGGGTATAGCCACAAATACCTTGAGCTGATATTTTTCCTGTAAAAGCACCACTGAAGTTTACCGGTGCCTAGCTATATACAGGACAACTAGTTTGCAGTTACAAGCACTACCCCAAAGCTGCAAACCATATACTCCTGACATTACTTTCTGTTCTCATGCCAACAAAAAACAGGGCCTGTTGCAATGGATATATGCTTTCCCATTCCCTCATTTACCAGCTTGGGAGATCTGGGCATCCTGAGGCAATGTAGAAATTGCCTCATGTTTACTGATAACCACTTAATTCTCAAACAAACTGATATGGTATGTGAGAGATGCATTTACACAATGTCACTGAAGGCAAAGCTCTCACATAAAAGCACTCCAAATGTCAATAAGGTTGTCAGTAGTACACATGCTGCACCCATCAAACACAGTTCCAAGCAAACACATAGACCCACGTATGCTGAGGCACTTGAATGAAACCTTCCTAAATCCCAAAGACCTCCTAGATGAAGTACACATAAACACCCTCAGCATCCCCGAATGACTCTGTCATTGTATATGTGGGTGTGAATGACCTGAGACATACCTCCCTGGACTACATGAAAAGAGACATGGAGGAGCTCTCAGATTATGTAGCCCAGGTGGGTATGACGCTAGCCCTGAGCAGCATCCTACCTTCACCCAGAATGATACCACAGTACAAGCAGAAAATGATTGATTTGAACAATTGGCTAAGTTTCTGGTGTCATTCTAAGGGAATCCAGTATCTTTCTCCCTGGGATGACATGACTGACAGACCTCAATGCTTTGCCAGAAATTTACTGCATCTTTCACTCCTGGGCTTCTAGATACTGGAAAAGGCTCTTGCCACCCCTATAGTGCCTTTTTAGGCAATGTTCCAAAGACCAAATTACCACCATAACAGCTACAAACAAATGCAGTCTGAGGGTCATGCTGCTCAATGCTAGACATTTCAATTTCAAAATGCACTCACTCAAAGCACTCCTTAAAATGGAGAACATCGACATTTGTTTTGTAACAGAGACCTGGCTCAAGGCAGCAGAAAGTACCCCTGCACTACCAGGCTATAACTCATTCCAAACCTTTCGATCCCAGAACTTGGACTGAAGCTCCAAAGGCGGTGGTGTTTTCATATTCATAAAGGATGCACACACTTCCAGACTTGTATCCCAACATAACTCATCTGAAAAATTTCAGGTGCATCTAACATTGAGTAAGACAGCGATTCAGGTCATAGCCTGCTATAGGTCCCCAACCATGTCCCAAGACTCACACTCCACATTCCTAAGCACCCCGGAGAATATTAGGGTCCAACCTAACATTCTCATACTGGGTGACTTCAACTACCCCTCCATTAAATGGTAAAACTACTCATGTACCAATACACTTGCCCAACTTTCCCTGGAATTTATTAATTCCAATGCCCTGGACCAGCTCATTCTGATCCCCCACTAGAGGTAGCAACAACATTGACCTGGTTATTACTAACATGGATGACCATTACTCTACACCAGTAGTCAACTCCTTCCTGGTTTGTTCCGACCACAAACTAATCACCTTGGAAATCCAGATTAGTCACCCCCCCCCCCCCCCGCAAAGGTAACCACCATGAAAAATGTCTCCAAAGCTAACTTTCATCTCCTAAAAACAGAGGTGGCTAATTTCACAGCACCCATACAAATGGAGATCAGTTGCATGACCGTCAAATCATACACCAATGCACTGTACAAACACGTACACAAATGTATGGATGTCGCTATACTCAACAGAACCAAGATGCTCTCTTCCAAAAAAAGGAAGCCAATCTGGTGGTCCCTTGCCATAAACAAACTCTACAACAAAAGGAGAAAATTGATGCGGAATAAGGTGAAGTCCCAAGATTTTAAAAACTCACTTATCAGCCTAAACAAAAAGTTGAGATCCCTCATCAAATCCTCTAAAGCTAGCTATGAAAACAGAATTGAAGCAGATAATAAAGAAAACCACAAGGCCTTCTATAGTTATGTAAAGAACCTCCATGGCAATACCCAGATTTGCTCTGAGCTATTACACAATGGTACGTCCTATACCGAGCCAACAGATATTGCCAATATACTGGCCGACAGATTCAGTGCCAAGTTTACCCTTCCCCCTCCCCCAAGGGACCAGTCACAATACCAGTAGATTGCCAGGCACCCAGTATTGCTGCTGCACAGGTTAAAACAGCACTGTCCAAGGCCAAGAATACAGCTTCTATGGGAACTGACAGTATCCCTGGCTGTGTTCTACATGAACTACAGAGTGAATTGGCACCTCACCTGTGTGCCCTGTTCAATCACAGCCTCACCTCAGGCTTTGTCCCTACCAAACAACCACCTGCATTAGAAGATGAAGTTAAGTGCAAATTTGCAGTACTGTATTTTAGTCTTCTGTTAAGTGCAAACTTACAGGTTTAAAAGTACTGTATTTCATTGTTTCTGTTACCTAATTGTTTTGCTCAATAGTGTGCTGTGTGTCTCTCTGCTGTAAGAGGGGGTGGTGGTCTTCTCACTTATTTGTTATCTGATATTTAACTGTTAGCCTAGAGGGTTTCCTCTGTACTTTAAGTGCTAGCCACAAAGTTTGAGATTTCATTTTATGCTGAAATTATGAGAGACTTGGTTGGCTACAATCAGGTGCATTAGAAACTGAAGTTAAGTGCAAACTTGCAGTACTGTATTTTAGTCTTCTGTTAAGTGCAAACTTGCAGTTTTAAAAGTGCTGTATTTCATATTTTCTGTTACCTAATTGTTTTTTTTCACTGAATAGTGTGCTGTGTGCCTTTCTGCAGTTAGTTGCCCACCCACTCTTCCTGTTCTTGTCTTGGTGTTACTGTTGGCGACCCTGGAATTGCTTGCCCCTCCTGTAAGTCTGTATTTGAACACTCCTCCTGGGTCCATCTCATTTGCTCACTTAACTGAGTACAGTGAGATCATATTTTGAGTCTAGTGTTCACTCAATTTAATACAGAGAGAAGATTTGAGAAGGCCAACCCACTTAGGTTTTTCCTTCGTCTCTCCTTGCACTTTACTAACAAAAAAAAATGCATTTTTTTATCTGCTTTTACTGTATTTGTGTTTCTTCCTACTTTAGTTTGCTTTTGCCTCTTCTTAAAAGTACTCAATTTTATTTATCCTGCTGCATTTATTACTGCTTGGTAGTAGCCTGATTAAATTGTAACTGTCATTCGAAGTCTTTTGGTTTAAGCACTTGGGCTTCATACTAGTTGTTTTATATTAAGAATATTTGGGTTCTGCACTGTTGTGATGACATCCTTCTAAGCTAGGAATTGCTGATTGAAGGTTCAGTGTCTGCTATTCTAAAAGTGTATTAGTTCTGGTTTAAGCACTTGGGCTTCAGGCCAGTTATTCTACATTAAGTAGGTTTGTGGTTTGCACTCTTGTGGGAGGAGAGACTGGATTCTGTCCTTCTGAGCTGGGAATTTCTGGTCACAGGCTTATTGTGCTTGCTTATTTGAACTGTTTCTTTCTGAATTGGTGCACCTTGTTGTAGCATAGACCAGATTCAGGCCTCGTGAATCTAGCTTTGTTTGTATAACTTGAGCACTGATCCATGCCATCTTTTTTTGGAGAAGGTTCCCCCTGCACCCTAGTGGCAGGAGTGTGCAGTTAGAACTTGTCTAATTGAAGACTGCTGGAACAGGGCTCAGTTTTGAGCTTTGTTATGTTAATTTGGTAATTTGTTTAAATCAGTTTGTTCATTTTCTATTGGTTTATATATATATATATATATATATATATATATATATATATATATATATATATATATATATATATATATATATATATATATAATTGCACTTTATCTGCTTTTACTGTATTTGTGTTTCTTCTTACTTTATTACTAGGGGCAGTGACTACAACTCTGATCTGAGATATATAACAATAAGTATCCTTTTCTGCGCATTTAAAGTGTTTTTTTATTGCATCTGCTTTATTTTCTGAAAATAAATAAATAAATATATATATATATATATATATATATATATATATATATATATATATATATATATATATATTTTCTTGTTTCCCACCTTTCTAAGCTAATATAGTCCAGTTTTCAGGTTAGTGCTGAATTCAAGGCTGTGTTACAAATCTCTGTGTTTGCCCTTACCTTCTTTGGATAGACGGAAGTTTCTCTGTTCACCTGTGAGAGAGGGGAGCTTTGAGCAGCCTATCTGTCCCTGGAGGAGTGGATTTAGCACACAATTAGTAGTTTATTGGCCATTTTGGGCTAATTTCTATCTCTTTAATTTCCCTGCTATAAAAACTGCATTTGCCTGGTTTTGTGTGCCGGGGAGCGCCGGTTAGCTAGGGTATAACTATTTCCGGCTCCACAAAGTCTCCTCTTCAATTTTTCCCTTGGAACTAGACAAACTTTCAACTTAAGCACTCAAGCCATTCATTTCTCAGCCCAGCACTTGCTCAAAACTCATAGCAAGCACTTATAAACCATAGCACTAGACCCCCCAATATTGTACAGAAGGATAAGTTTCTCTATTCGACCTTACCAGCCAATCAGTAAAACAGTTCACTGTACCTATCCAGGCATGTCCAAAGGGCAGTTTCAGGTGTACTCTCCAGTCCAACTGGTGAATCTGGGCATTTTGAGGCAATGTTATAACTGCCTCATGTACACAGACAACCCTCTCCTCCTACCACCAAACACTAATACATGTGAGAGATGCAATTATACAGCCAAATTGTAGGCTAAGCTCTCTCAACCCAAGACTGGATCAGATAGTCAAGAGGAGAAGAGAAATACCTGCATCACACCACGAGTCTCACATAGACCCATTAAACCAGCACCAGCAAAAAACACACATAAATACACAAAAACATATTCGGAGGCTCTAAATAAAAATCTGCAAAAGCAACAGAGACCTCCAAAGCAGACATCCAAGCAACCTCCATTCCCCCAACACAAACCATGAAACACATACCTCACAAAACCAATGTGCCACGCAATCACAGCCCTTAAGGCAAAATTAACATACCCAACATCTAGTAATAGGTGACTCTATGGTCAGACACACTGACATCCCACTCACTAGGCTGAATAAGGAGAAGGTTAGTGTTAGCTGCCTGTTGGGTGCCAGGATCCACCACATAACACAAGCACTCAGGTCACTCCAGAACAAGTACAAATACAACTCTGTCATTGTCCATGTTGGTGTGAATGACCTGAGCCGTACCTCCCTGGACCACATGAAAAGAGACATGGAAGGGCTCTCTGATTACGTAGCCCAGACCGGTATGACCCTGACCCTAAGTAGCATCCTGACTTCACCAAGAATTATACCACGGTATAAAGAAAAAAATATCAATTTCAACAATTGACTAAGTTTCTAGTGTCATTCAAAGGGGATCCAGTGTCTGTCTGCCTGGGATGACATGCTCAACAAGCCACGCTGCTTCACTAGAGACAACTTGCACCTGTCACCCTTAGGCTTTCAAATACTGAACAAGGCTCTTGCCACCCCCATTGCACCTTTTTTAGGCAAGGCTCAAAAGACAAACCCACCGCCGTAAATAGCACAAGTAACAAAAAACTGAGGGTAATGCTACTCAATGCCAGAAGTCTAAACCTAAAAATGCATGCACTCGAAGCACTCCTCAGTATGGAGAAAATCGATATATGTGCAGTAACAGAAACCTGGTTTAAGCCTCCAGAGAGCACTCCAGCACTACCAGGCTGCAGCTCATACCATAAATTTCAGCCACAGAACCTGGACCGAAATACAAAAGGCAAGGGCTTATCCATATTCATCAAGGATACCTACACCTCCAGGTTAATGGCACAGCACGATGCTTCAGAGATCATCCAAGTGCAACTAACAATGGGCAAAACTGCAATTCAAATTGTAGCTTGCTAAAGATCACCCACCATGTCCCAGGACCCCATTCCGCATTTCTAGAAACACTGGGAAACATAAAGGTCCTACCAAACACCCTAATACTGGGTGACTCCCTTGCCCAACATTTCCTAGAATTTATAAACTCAAATGCCCTGGATCAGCTGGTCAACACTCCCACCAGAGGTGTCAACATACTGGACCTGGTCATCACCAACATGGGCAACCGGTGTTCCACACCAGAGGTCAACCCTTCGCTGGTTAGATCTGATCATAAACAAATCACTTTGGATATCCACATTCCGCCCCCACCCCCAGACAAGGAAGCCACCATGAAAAACTTTTCTAAAGCAAACTTCACATTACTTAAGACCAAGGTAGAAAGTTTCAAAGCCCCCATGCTAAAGGATAATGCTGTCCAAGCTGCAAAATCCTTTACTAATGCATTCTACAGACACCTACAAGAATGCATGGATCATGCTATCCCAAGCAAAACCAAGACTCACTCCTCCAAGAAAAGGAAACCAGTCTGGTGGACCCCTGCCATAAACAAGCTGTACAATAGAAGGAGCAAACTAGTACAGAAAAGAGTAAAATCCCAAGAAGGAAAGACGTCCCTGATCAGTATCAGCAAGAAACTACGATCCCTCATAAAAATCATCCAAGGCGAGCTTCGAAAGAAAAATTTCCAAGGACTGCATAGATAATCACAAGGCATTCTTTAGCTATGTCAAGAATCTAAGTGGCAATGCTCAGATATGCTCAGAGTTAGTGCAGAATGGCACAAAATACACTGAACAAACTGATATCGCCAACATCCTGGCAGACAGGTTCAGTGCAAACTTCACCCCCCTCTCACCCCCAAAAGGGCCCATAACCATACCAGAAGAATGTAGAGCCCCTGAAATCACAGACACTCAGGTTAAAACAGCTCTCTCCAAACCAGAAACAACAGCATCAATGGGACTGGACAGTGTCCCAGGCTGTATCCTACATGAGCTCAAAGACGAACTAACCCCTCACCTAAACACGCTGTTCAAACTCAGCCTCTCCACAGGCTATATACCCATAGAGTGGTGTACAGCAACAGTTATTCTGCTCCACAAAGGTGGAGCCACAACAGACCATGGGAACTATTGCCCTATAAGCCTGACTAGCTTGGTCTGCAAGGCTATGGAGCACATATTCATGGAACTCATTAAGAGAGACATTGGGCACCTCCAAATACTGGACCCTACCCAGTTCGACTTTGTTAAGGGCAGATCATGCCTCCTATACCTGGTGGACTTCTTTGGGACAGCTACCAAGGCTATAGATGAGGGAAAGGTGGTACACACAGCCTACCTAGACCTTGCAAAGGCCTTCCACACCATTCCCCATTCTAGTATAATAGACAAGCTCACCAAACCAAAAATACGCAGGGTAGACAAAGTGCAAGGATCAAACCAATGTAATGTTGAGTCCAAAAAAATATCCAGCACAAGGGAAAGATGAAAAAATCTTTTAAGAATTTATTGTGGCAAACCCCATAAATACAATAAAAGCAAACCGGTTTTGGCTAGGAAATTGTAGCCTTCTTCAGTACATCAAAAAACATTCATTAGGGAAAACCCTTAAAGCTGCATATTTATGTATATATATGTGCCAAAGACTTGATCACTTAATTGAAATTATCCATCAATTGGTTCAGACCAGAACTAACTTAACTCATTCAAGCCTGGTTTAAATAAAGCACCTAACTTAATAATCCAAGCAGATTCTTTTTGGTTTAATATATTGTGCCATCCAGCTTTACATGACCTATTCACATGTATTTTTTCTATTATGGTAAAGGTGAATTTAGCAGTTTTGTGTGTTAGAGTGCGTTTATAGAGGGCATTAGAAACCCTTTTGTTTCTTATTTCACTTAAATGTTCATTGATTCTATGTCTGAAGGGTCTAGACATTTGTCCAACATAAAATGAAGAACAGAAGCAAGTGGCCAAATAAACAATCCAATCACTGCTACAATTTCCAAAACATCTTTTGAGTGAACTGCTCAACTCCAGATGTCCATTTTCTTATCGTAGAGGGAGAACCATCAAATCATATTTAACCCATTACAAACATTACACTCCGCCTATTAGCCAACAGAGAACCCTATCTGGAAATATACTATTAGGATGTATTTCTTGTGGTCATTGTAGTGCTTGCACACATGTATCCCAAAACAAGGAATTTACTAGCTGCAACACATCTAAAATGTATGAAATAAGATGTTTTGGAAATTGTAGCAGTGATTGGATTGTTTATTTGGCCACTTGCTTCTGTTCTTCATTTTACGTTGGACAAATATCTAGGCCCTTCAGACATAGATTCAGTGAGTGAACATTTAACTGAAATAAGAAACAAAAGGGTTTCTAATGCCCTCTATAAACACACTCTAACCCACAAAACTGGTAAATTCACCTTTACCATAATAGACAAAATACATATGACTAGGTCATGTAAAGCTGGATGGCACAATATATTAAACTAAAAAGAATCTGCTTGGATTATTAGGTTAGGTGCTTTATTTAAACTAGGCTTGAATGAGTTAAGTTAGTTCTAGTAAACCAATTGATGGATAATTTCAAATAAGTGATCAAGTCTTTGGCATATGTATATATATATATATATATATATATATATATATATATATATATATATATATATATATATATATATATATATATATATATACACACACACATATATGTGGCTTTAAGGGTTTGCCATAATGAATGTTTTTTGATGCACTGAAGAAGGCTACAATTTCCTAGCTGAAACCGGTTTGCTTTTATTGTATTTATGGGGTTTGCCACAATAAATTCCTAAAAGATTTTTTCATCTTTCCCTTGTGCTGGATATTTTTTTGGACTCAAAATTATAGACAAGCTCACCAGCCTGAACATAAACCCCTACATCACAAGATGGGTTGCCAGCTGGCTCACGGACAGAATCCACATGGTGAGAGTTGCGGGAGCTAGGTACGACTCTAAACCGGTTAAAGGTGGCGTTCCCCAGGGCTCAGTCCTAGGACCCTTCCTGTTCAGCATATTCTTCTCAGAGGCACAGGCAAGCACAGGAGGACTATGGCTTACCAAGTTCACAGACAACTGCAAACTAGAGGCTATAATTGAATCTCCAGCTGACACAGACATCCTCCAAAATGGTCTCACTAAGACAGGTACCTGGTGTCAAAATCATGGCCTCAAGCTAAATGCCAAAAAGTGCATAGTCATCCCCTCTAGAAAAAACAAAGTACCCCCAAACTACCACATAGGTGGTAGTCCCCTAAATACAGAAGACATAGTAAGGGATCTGGGGACCAAAGTAGATAGTAATCTCTCCTTTGATAATCACATAGCAAAAGTGGTTAGAAAATCCTTCTATGTGGCCCACCTAATCACAAAAGGGTTCGCATCCAGATCATAAGAGGTCATTGTAGCCCTCTACTCATCACTCATCAGATCCATCATAGAGTACAAAGCCCCATTCGGGATGTACCTTACAAGACACCTGCAACAGCTGGAAAGATCACAGTAGTACCTCACCAGAAGGATCACTGGGCTCAAATAGATGCCCTATGCAGCTCAACTGAAGAAGCTGCAGCTGTACTTGGTTGCATACCGCCTACTCAGAGGTGATCTCTGCCTGACATACAAGGCAATGTGCATCCCAAAATTGATGGACATGCTGCACCTAAAGAAAACCATATCCCCTCAAGCCACCTGCTCTAAGGATCTAAACCTCACCACAACAATAAATAGGATATACTGGAGGGATAGATTCCTGTCCCAGAGACTTCCCATGCTTTGGAACAAGATTCCAATCTACATTAGGCAGAGCTCCTCACTAACACTCTTCAAGAGAAACCTTGATGAGTAGATGGGAAACAGAAAGTTTACCCCATGGATAACTTCAGTGGCTCGTCTAGACAGAGGCACAGGGAACTAATCTAAGGGGGTGGTGAAAGCCAACACATTCTGGCTAGGCTTATAAATGCCTTTGGGCAGATAGCCTAGTACCTACCTATGAACCTATGAACCTAAATGGCGCACTGCTGCAGTCATCCCTCTCCACAAAGGTGGAGCAACTACAGACCCTGGGAATTATTGCCCCATTAGCCTGATGAGTCTGATATGCAAAGCTATGGAACGCATCATCATGGACCTAATAGATAAGGATATAGGGGAACCTCCGAACTCTGGATCTCACACAGTTTGGTTTTGTGAAGGGTAGATCATGCCTGCTCAACTTGGTCAACTTCTTTGAGTCAGTCAACAGAGCTGTAGATGAAGGCAGGGTGGTTCATACAGCCTACCATGATCTGGCCAAGGCCTTTGATAGCATTTTCCACTCAGAAATCATAGAAAAACTCACTAAGCTAGGCATCAACCCCTATATCACTAGGTGGGTTGCAAACTGGCTCAAAGGTAGAACCCACAGTGTGAAAGTAGATGGGTCCAAGTCAGACTGCCGTCCAGTCACGAGTTGCATCCCACTGGGTTTGGTCCTGGATACTCTCCTGTTTGGAATCTAGTTCTTTGAAGTCCAGGCCAACACGAAGGGACTCTGGCTGACAAAATTCACAGACGATTGCAAGTTGGGAGCTATTATTAACTCCCCTTGTGATGTTGACATCCTACAGATAGGCCTCACTGAGACCAGTTACTGGTGTCAGAATCCTGGCCTTAAGCTCAATGCCAAAAAATGTATCATCATCCCCTTTGGGAAAACCCGAGTTCCCATGAATTACCACAGCGATGGTAGTCCACTCAACACAGTAGGCATTATAAGAGATCTAGGAACACAGGTTGACAACAACCTCTCTTTTGACCACCACATTGCCACTGTGGTCAGAAAGTCCTTCTGTGTGGCACATCTCATTACTAAGGGTTTTGCATCCAGGAAGAAAGAGGTCATTGTCTCCATCTACTCTTCCCTTATTAGGCCAATCATTGAGTACAATGCTGCATTTCGCATATACCTCACTAAACACCTGCAACAACTGGAGAGGCTGCAAAAGTACCTCACAAAGAGGATCCTAGGCCTTAAACATTTGTCCTATATGGAGAGACTAAACAAACTCCAACTATTCTCTGTCTCATATCGCCTACTTAGAGGTGATCTCTGCTTGACTTACAAAGCCATGTCTGACGCAGCTCTGTAAGAAATGCTACATCTAAAGAAATCCCAATCCTTCTGCACCACATGATCCAGAGGCCTCAACCTCATTTACACAATCAACAGAACATGATGGAGGGACAGGTTCATAACCCAGAGATTGCCAATGCTATGGAATAGACTTCCCAGCCATGTCAAGCAGAGCACCTCACTGGCCTTCTTCTAGAGTAATCTTGATGAGTGGATGGGAAATAGAAAATTCACCCAAGGGATTACTCCAGTGGCTTTACTCGACAGAGACACTGGGAACTAAGGTCGGGTGGCACAATGCCAGGGTAATCCTATGGGCTAGGCTTGTAAAGGCCCCAGGTCCATTAGCTTAGTACACACCTATGAACCTATGAATGCACTCTTTCAAAACAGCACCCACATCAATACATACAGCTGCATGTCCTGGAGCCTGTAGTTCTAAGCCCATAAGGCAAGACACCACAGAATCCATCATTCTAGTCATTGGAGACTTAATTGTGAGACATAGTGATGTCCTTCTCACCAGGCTGAGTAAGGAGAAAGTCTTGATCAGTTGCTTGTCAGGGGCTAGGATCCACCACATTATGTATGCACGTAGGTCAATGGACCACAAGTACCAGTATGACTCAGTCATCCTCCATGTGGGTGTAAATGATCTGAGACATGACTCCCTAGACTGTTTGAAGACAGACATAATGAATCTCTCTGAATATGTATCCCAGGCTGATATGAGCCTAGCACTGAGCAGCATTTTACCTTCTCCAAGGATGATTCCACAATATGAACAGATGATGACTGACTTTAATACCTGGCTTATTTTCTGGTGTCATCCTAAGAGGATGCAAAATTGTCAGCATGGAAGGAGATGGTCAGTAGACCACACTGCTTTGCTAGAGATGGCCTGCACCTCTCCCCTCTAGGCATTCAAATATTAGCTAAAACATTGTACAGAAGGAGTGAGAAAGGATGAGTACTATGTTTTTAGTAAGGATAGACCCTCCATTCTTCCAAATATTTTTAATAAGAAAATTTGCAGAAGGAAGAATGACATAGTGAGAAGGCAAAGGGTTAGGAAATAATTAAGAAATTATTAAGGATAAAACATAAAACAAAATAAGACATTCAGGACCAGTGTGATGGCCTGATACTGGAGGGGAGGTAACACATAAAGATGGCAGAAAGAGACAAGAGAGAAGGTGAGGAAAGTCAAGAGCTCAGTATAAAGCCAGTCTGGAGGACATTAAATATTCCCATATCCTGATGGACCAGAGCAGGGTGACCATGATGGCCTAGGACTGGAAGCGTCTGGTAGCTCAGTGTTCACAACCATCTGGGATAATGAGTATCTTCCTGCAGAAGGAGTGATTTGTGTCAGTCACAGATCCTCTCCACCATTTTCGTGACCATACCCCCATTCTGGTCCTGAATCCCACATTCCTGTTGTACTAGGCTCCCATGTGCCCGCTGGTAGGGGGTGCCCACAGGCATGGAGCCACTGCCTCCACACAGTGAGGTGGTCAAAGGGCAAGCAGGTGAAGAAGGAGCTGGAGAGAGGACTTACACCTGCGAGGATAGTATGCAAGGTGTCCCAGGCATTTCTGGATATGCAGAAAATGGCAAATAAAAGTGAAAGAAAGGGGGGGAAATAGAGAGAGAAAGGGAGAGACAGAGACAACAAAAGGACTCAAGTGTTAAATATCAAGTTTGTTTACTTCATTGACATAAAAACAAAAGAGATACATTTTGGACAGGCTGAAAACAGCATATAAAAGTGAATGAAATGGGAAAAAAAAAAGAAAAAAATTAGAGAGAGAGAGACACACAGAGGGAGAGAGATGGAGACAACAAAAGGACTTGTGTTGAATAACAAGTTTGTTTATTTCAATGATGCAAGAAACAAAAGAGATACAGTTCTCATTGCTATATGTGAAACTCTCAGTGAGCAGTTATGCACCTTACAATTAATAATATGATTACATTTTGACAAGGTTCAGGTCGTAGTTCATTCATATTTCTGTATTTAATTTGATATGACTGAAAAACTGTAATTTCTGCATTAAAATGCTATAAAACAGTTAGCTAGTAAATACTGACAAGTACTACACCAAGGACAGGTGGCCTATTACAATTTCTGCAGGTACAACTCTTGAAGCAGATAGAAAAGAATCTTGATCTCTTTTAGAGATCAATTTAGGCATGTCACTGAGCTTCATGGATTACATTTCCATAGGTCCTGATTCAAAATGATGTGTAGAGGTATGAAACTAAGACTACTAGAGTGTGAACCATACCAATCTGGATGTGACATCACTATGCATTCCCCTTACATACAGCACAGGTACATTGATACACTTCTGTCCTGACCGCAAAAGTAGCATCAGCATTCAGTTCTGTAACAGCATTCAGAAATTCCAGTCATGATTTCCCTAATAATTTATGTCCTGAGCAACTGCCCCTTCAACCGACACTAGATAAGCGTCCGCATCTAATTAGTGTCTCATTTGCATAAATGTTTCTGAATCTGGTTCTAGCCACTTTGCTTGCTCACAGCTACTGTCTCTGAATCTAGCCTACTACATTGAGCATGTTTGAAGTCTGCAAACATACCTGTTGCACCTATGCGAAATTACTATGAATACAACCACTAATACTTTACCTTACTTTCATTTCTCATTTAAAAGCCTTTGGATTTGTTTAGAGTTAATCAGCCTCTAGAAAAACATAACACCAATTAATTAAAAATTGCCTTACCACACATTTTGTTGCTTTTGACATCTCAAGCATCTTCAGTTTAGCATCTACCTTTCAAATAATGACCACAGTATGAAGAGGATAGCAGTTGTAAGTAAGCATTCTTACTGCTTAGCTGTCCAGATTTTTGAATAATATTTTTGGTCTGTTCCTCAGAAAATTTGTGGTTTTCTGGCAAGTCGCTAGGGCTTGAAGTTATAAAGTAATTACATACGTTTATGTTACAGGTTTCATGTCCTTCAGAAAATGCATGCTAACATAAATCCTTTTATTCTAGCAAAGATTATAAAGGCAATATTTAAAACATGTAACTATTTTTGGCTCTTTGTCTCCCCATAATTTTAGGCTTTGCCCAGATTTCTTATGCTAAGAGGTTGAGAGATATGCATTAAACCCCAAGACTGATTTTAAAACAAAAAGTGCATATTAATTGTACGAAGAAGAGAGGCTTCAGTGCCTTATCTGCTATATATTTTATTTCTGGTATTGAAAAGATGGAAAAATGTAACAGTAAACAAGTTTAGAACAACACTGAGAATTATTATTCTTCATACTGAAAAACAACTGCTCAACTCAGAGTCATATACAGAGTTGGAACAAATAATTTAAATTCCATTTTTTTAAGTCACAGTATGGCTCATGGAGTGAAATTGATGAATGAGCTTTTAAAATACTCATGCTTAACAGACATGGTGCTGAAATTAATAGCATAATAAAAGTATGTTTTGCATCCTGTAACTAATGCATGCTTTATTGGAAGTGGAGAAAAGGAGAGAAAATAACTTTTTGTGTGTGTAGAGAGAAATTGCAGGTTATTTTATTTCCTTTTTATGTTCTTGTCTTTTCTTGTTTGACACACTACAATATAACACCAGCACACCATGATGAGTATACAACAGAGTTTCTAATTACACACATTGGGGTTTTTCAAATAAACGTGAGTTGCTACACAGTATGAATCTAATAAAATTGTGATGTCTGCAGTCACAGACTTGTGACAGATTCTAAGACCTTGATATACATGTATCCACATAGATTTGATTTTCTTTTGAAATAAAATTAAACGTGTTCATAACAATAAGAGCAAAAGGCTAAAGAATGTGCCAAATTAGGAGAAATACAAACAAAAATATACCTGTTATGCATGAGTTATTAGCCTGTCAATCAGTACATTGCCAAGTTGTGAATTCTTATGTGATAACCTTTCATTACAGATTCCTGGAATGAATTTTTAGTGTTTGTTCTACACAGCGAGCCAAAATTAAAGAATTGTTGATGCTCGCCAGGTTAAAAATAAAACCCAAGTAGAAAGAAGCATAGTGGCAAAGAAAAAACTGGAAAAGGGACAAATAATGTGAAAATTAAAATGTTATGATGAATATTGCACAAAAGGACATCTCATTAGTAACAATGATGGGTACCCTTAAAACAAGCAAACAAACAAACACACAAATAGATATAATAAAAATATGAAAAATAGTTTTTAATGGCCACAAGATACTAAGTACATTCTGACTAGAGACTAAGTGGTCATTATTAACGGGATAAGAACAACAGTACTTTCTGTATTAGGTGGAAATGAAAATTTCTTGATGAATACCTTACAAAAAGGCATTGTCCTATTAAAACTGGTAGTCAATTTAAGGGCATGAATAAGTACATATTTTAGTGTATTTCATGAGGGTAGTATTCTTAAAAAAAGACAAAAGCAGAGAACTGGTTTCTGTCTGTTTGCCTTAGTGTGTGTATACATATCACTCTATCTACGTCTTTCTATCGTGTCTATAGCATAAGTTTGAAATTTGAAAACTTCGAATCTTATATGATAGACATAATATGAGCGAAGTTTTCAAACATTGAACGTTTCAACGAAGATCGCCGTAGGGAATATTTCCCTTCACTTCAATGTAGTGCAATCTCGGAGTTGGTATATTTAAGTAGCGGGGGGTGTGGTGGATGCAGGTGGGCTTGCCCTCATGCATAAAGCATTCAAGTAGGGTTTTTTTTATTTTTAGTTTGTTTATATTTTATGTTTGGTGGTTGAAAACTTTGCTCATATGGAGTCGATCATATGAGATTCAAAGTTTTCAGACTTTGAACATATACTATAGACCCTTTCTATCTAAATATAGACTAATATAGATAGATAGACAGATAGATAGATAGATAGATAGATAGATAGATAGATAGATAGATAGATAGATAGATAGATAGATAGATAGATAGATAGATAGGCATTATATAGTTTGTCAAATGACATCTCTCTTGCTCTCTCTCTCATAGGTTCATAGTTTCATAGGTTGGTACTAGGCTATCGGCCCTAGGGCCTATACAAGCCCAGCCATAACAATTCCCTGGATATTTCTTCCCACGATATTTACTTCCTTTGACCCCTGTCTAGCAGAGTGACTGATGTAATCCCTGGGGTGAATTTCCTATCTCCCATCCAATCATCAAGGTTCCTTTTGAAGAGGGCCAAGGAGGCACTCTGCTTGACATGTATGGGCAGTCTATTCCAGAGTATGGGGAGTCTCTGGGTCAGGAACCTATCTCTCCAGCATGTTTTGTTCATTGTGATGACAAGGTTTGGATCCCTGGAGCATGTGGCTCTGAGGGACTGTGATTTATTTAAGTGAAGCATGTCCAACAGCTCAAGGTTTGACATGGTCTTGTATGTTAAGCAGATATCGCCTCTGAGTAGATGTGCCACAGAGTATAGCTGGAGTTTTTTTAGATGGTCAACATAGGGCATCTGCTGTAGGCCTTTGTTTCTTTTAGTGAGGTATTTCTGCGGCCTTTCCAGCTGTTGCAGATGTTCATAGGTTCATAGGTTCATAGGTTGGTACTAGGCTATTGGCCCTAGGGCCTATACAAGCCTAGCCATAACAATTCCCTGGCTATTTCTTCCCACACTATTTACTTCCCTGGACCCCTGTCTAGCAGGATGACTGACGTGATCTCTGGGATGAATTTCCTTTCTCCCATCCAGTCATCTAGGTTCCTTTTGAAGAGGGCCAAAGAGGTGCTCTGCTTGACATGCATGGGCAGTATATTCCAGACTATGGGGAGTCTCTGAGTCAGGAACCTATCCCTCTAGCATGTTTTGTTTATTGTGATGACAAGGTTTAGTTCCCTGGAGTGTGTGGCTCTGAGGTATTGGGACTTCTTTAAGTGTAGCATGTCCAACAGCTCTGGGTTTGACATGGCCTTGTATGTTAGGCAGAGATCGCCTCAGAGTAGACGATATGTGACAGAGTATAGCTGGAGTTTTTTAAAGTGGTCAGCATAGGGCATCTGCTTTAGGCCTATGATTCTTTTAGTGAGGTATTTCTGCGGCCTTTCCAGTTGTTGTGGATGTCTTGAGAGGTACATACCAAATGGGGCACTGTATTCTATAATGGGTCTAATGAGGGATGAGTACAGTGGGATAATGACCTCCTTTTATCTGGATGAAAAGCCCTTAGTGATGAGGTGTGTCACATAGGAGGATTTCCTGACTGTTGTGGCAATGTGGTTATTGAAGGTGAGACCAATGTCCACCTGTGTCCTAAGTCTCTTATCACACTTTTGGTGTTTAGTGTACTGCCACTTATGTGGTAATTCATGGGTACATGTTTTTTCCCAAAGCGGATAACTATACATTTCTTGGCATTGAGCTTGAGCCCATGGCTCTGGCACCAAGCATCTGTTTCTGTAAGGCCCTTTTGTAGAGTATCAACATCCTTTGGGGATATAATAATGGCTCTCAGTTTGCAGTCATCTACGAACTTTGTTAGCCAAAGTCCCTTAGTGTTGGCCTGTACTTCATAGAAGTAGATACCAAACAAGAGAGGTCCCAGGACTGAACCCTGAGGTACTCCACTTGTCACTTGTCTGGAGCTGGATTTGGAGTCAGCTACTTTTACAGAGTGAGTTCTGTCAGTAAGCCAGTTGGCAACCCATCGAGTGATGTAGGGATTAATGCCCAGCTTAGTAAGTTTATCTGTGATTCCAGAGTGGGAGATGGTGTCAAAGGCCTTGGCGAGGTCCAGATAGGCTGTGTGGACTGCCTTACCCTTGTCCACAGCTCTGGAGACTGATTCAAAAAAAGTCAATCAGGTTCAAGAGACAAGATCGGCTCTTCACAAACCCAAACTGGGTGGGGTCCAGTGTTTTAAGGTTGCCAATGTCTTTGTTTATAAGTTCCATGATAATACGTTCCATGGCCTTGCAGATCAGGCTCGTGAGACTGATGGGGCGGTAGTTTCCGGGATCAGTGGGCATGAAGCCTGAGGTGAGGGTATGATTAAACACGACACTTATGTGAGGTGCTAGTTCATTTTGTAGTTCATATAGTACAGGGCCCAGGATATCATGTGAGGTACATACCAAACGGGGCGTTGTACTCTATAATGGGTCTAATGAGGGATGAGTACAGGGGGACAATGACCTCCTTTTTTCTGGATGAAAAGCCCTTAGTGATGAGGTGTGCCACATAGAAGGATTTCCTGACTGTTGTGGCAATGTGGTTATTGAAGGTGAAACCACTGTCCACCTGTCTACATACATATATATATATATATATATATATATATATATATATATATATATATATATATATACATATATATATATATAGATAGATATAGGTATAGCTAGATATAGATACAGATGTACATATATATATATATATATATATATATATATATATATATATATATATATATATATATATATATATATATATATATATATATATACACATATATAGATATATTGGCACTGAACATTTTGCTGAATGCTTATCTTGTCATCAAAGTATAATGGTGGCACTCTAATACAATAAATGTTCCCTTTGCTGACATCAGAACATGGTGCATGCGGCTTGCCTGCATGCAAGTCGGTTTGGTATTACCAGTTAGGATTAGAAAAAGGGTAGGTAAGGGGATAGCGTATCTGATGTGCATATGAATGTTTTTGAGGTGTGTTTGAATATTTCTGGGTTAGGGTAAGTGGAAGGAATAGGAAGGATAATAGCATCATGTTTGTGCGATTGTGTATTTGAAGTGTGCATGCTTATGTGTGTCTGTTTGCATGTGCATGCATGTGTGTGGGTGTGTGCATGTGAGCGGGCATGCTCGCACATATGTGTGTGTATGTGTGTATACTTGTCTTATATAGTGTTACTGTTAGGGACAACACAGGGGAGAGTCATAGAATGCGCCCATATAGCAATAATGGTCCCACTTCTCTGTGGACATCATTACATCGCAAGGAAGTCCTTCTATACCATCAACCTCCACATAGTGTGTGACATACAAGTGTCAATGACCAGTGTATCCACACAACAACCTGGGAATGCCAGTGATTCTTCCACATGGCATACAAGTCATTGTTATTGCCACTTCCTGCATGGAGAAATCAAACAGGAACACATAATAGCTAAGCACAGGCACACTGATGCAGTTACATAAACACAACTATGTCCATATCAAGAAAAAAACAAATGCCTTTTAATAACTTACCTCTTCATAATATGTTACGGGTGAGCAGGTTAACCTCTGAAACTGTGACTGATGATGCTAGCATGAAACTCACAATGCATGGCAGAAACACAGTGGAACACCATCCATGCACAAACCAAAACATGGCTGAGCATGTTCAGCCTGCTAAAATCTTAATTCTTCTGCCCAAGCACAACTGACATAATGCTTGTGGCATACCTTATGCTGCACATGATCTAATGACAGCAGTATGCCAGGCAGCATACAATGGACCCTGCAGCACTCTAACTGCTGGACTGAAGAGACCACCTTGGCATCTAAATGCTGTGACTCTGATGCCAGCAGACCATCAGCAGGCTACACACACCCCTCCATATGCCATTATGAACAGTATCTAGCAACACAGGCAAAGCAGCAACATCTAACCCATCGGTTTAATTTCTCTAAGTCTAGCCCATTTTTATGGGCCCTGAAATGTTGCCAGTAAGAATAAAACAAGGCATGCAGTACTATAGGTTCACAGGTTTAAAGCTGTATACCAGGCTAAAGCAATGCATTCCAGATCTCTAATAAGTTCTTGTACCCTTGATAAGTGTAAGCAGGGACTCAAGAGATGAAACATTTACAGACTGCCTGTGAGCAAACAGACTGCCTGTGACCATTAGAGACATAGGTACCAACCTAGGGATTTCTTGTTCCCCATCCAGTTGTCCAAGTTACATTTGAACTAGATTGGGGAGGAACTCTTCATCACATGAATGAGGAGACTGTTCCAGAGATGGGGTAGTCTCTCGGATACATAACTGTCTCTACAGCAGGTCCTATTTATATTACAGGCGAGGTTTAAGTTTTTAAAATGGGTAATGTTGATGCTGCTTGTTTACAGATGTACTGGAGGTCCTTCAGGGCAGGGTCTGACAATGCCTTATAGGGCAGACATAGCTCTCCCTTTAAAGCCTGCAGGAGACAGAATACAGGGATAGGGCTTTGAGGTGGTCTGCATAGGGCATGTTACTTATGCTCTGTATTATTTTAGTGAAGATCCTCTATTGATGTTCAAATTGCTGGATGTGCCTGGTTAGGTACATACCCAAAGGGGCATTGTATTTTATGATAGGTCTGATGAATGCTGAATACAGTGAAACAATGACCTCCTTCGATCTAGATGCCATACTTTTGTTTATAAGTTGCACAACATGGAATGATTTCCTCACTACTGTAAACACATGATGGTCAGAGGCTAGGTTACTGTCTTTGTGTGCTCCAAGTCCCTTACTATTGGGTCAACCCTTAGGGCTGTGTTGTCAGTATAATAGCTAGCAGACTTCCCTAAGGATGCTGTCATGTATTTATTTGCATTTAGCTTTTGTCCATGGCTCTGACACAAGTTATTTGTCAGTGTCAGCCCTTTATGAGGGCATTAGCATTGAATGGGGATAAAGCCAATAAACAGAGGTCAGAAGCAAACCATGTACTTTGCATCTATGCAGTAAAGGCCTTAACCATTATGCCAACCCACTCCCTAAGGGGAAGCTATTTCATAGGTGAATACCTAAGGGGAAGCATTTCATAGATGAATACTAGGCTAGCTGCCTTAAAGGAACATTTAAAGCCTAGCCAATATCCCGATGTTAAAATCAAACTCTGTACCATATGTCTTGGAGGTGAAGACCTTAACCATTATGCCATTCTCACCAAAATGTTTCTCCAAAGTGGAAGTTGATTTAGCACAGCTGCGGTCGAGAAAATGATCACTTAAGTCTATACCCCCATCACACACTCACACACAAGCTTCCTATGGTAAGAATTAAACCTTCTACTTAATTATTTATACAATCTATAGAGCACAATATTAGTCCCAAGCACCACAAGTGAAGTCTATGGCTTTATATCTAATGGCTATGTAGGGCAGTGCTTAGCTGAGTCAGTCTTTGCATCAGACATCTTCATTCACACCACATAAACAGGAGAGTAATGAAGACTACAGCTATCTGGGGACACAGGAGTACATGGCAGTCTACACTACCAGGGAGTGGGGGAATAGATGTCAGAATTGGCAGAAATGGGTGTCATTGGGATAGGAGGTATATTTTTCAATTACAATCTCCACAGTGGTAAAATTTGGAGTGCCACTACAAGATTGTGCAGTGGGGGATTGAGATTTGGGTTTGTGGGAAATGTACTATGGGACCCTGATGTATGGGTCCATCTCTGTATAGGCTGTATACACTCAATTGCTTCTCTGGACACAGACATGAGAGTGCTAGAAGAACAGGTTTGATATAGTTCATGTATATGAAGTGATCTTCTTTGAATGGGTCTGCATCTTATTATCATTCTAGGGATGAGGGATCCCAACCATGGTGGATGCCGTCTGTGCACCATGTGGTGGTCATGCTATGCATCCACCATTAGTACTCATATTCTCATGACCTCGTACTAAACTTCAGTTTACCCCACTAGTAATGGCACTAATATTCTCAGTGGTAAAACCATTGTAGCCATGTTTTACACTGTGGAGTACTACTGAAGGCCAAGCACAACAGTAATAATCTCTATTTCTGCATGGGCAGCAATGGGTTATTCACAGATTACAATCCTGTGCATCTTTTAGTTGAAACCTAGTATATTATGAATGTCATAGGCTCGTTGGCACATTTATCAGTGCTATGTAACACTGGTAGCCCACTTTAGAGTGTGTACGGGAATGTCAGTAACAGTGTGCTTGATTCTACCTACTAGTCTACTAATATACTAATATCAGTAGCCACAACACTGGTGATGGCACATACATGATTGGTAGTTTGTATGATACACTGTAGTGTGTGTGTGTGTGTGTGTGTGTGTGTGTGTGTGTGTGTGTGTGTAAGAGGCTGCTGTATTACCCTGACCAGTAGGTGAGACAGGCAGTGTAAATGTGTACTGTGACTGTGACTCACTCTGCTGTTGATGTAACTGTTAGCCCCAGCAGGGAACTATCTTCAGCCCATTATTGTTGCCCAGCCTCTAAAGATGGCACAGTCTGGCAGTTTGCACAGAGGATTAAGGCTGTGAGCTGTAGTTCCTGTGGCATAGGGTTTGATTCCCTCAGCCATCCTTTGTTTACTGTGTCACATTGAGCAAGTCACTTAACCAGACAGTGCTCAGGGAGCAGCTAGGAATTTGAGCTAGACTCTTCAATGGGCTGCAAGACTGCAAAGCTAGTAATTACCTATGAATCTAAATGGTGCTCCCTGTGGATATAAATATATAGCAGATAGTTTAATCATGTCCATCATACCACCATGGTGTATGTGTTATACAGATGGCTCATTACCATAACCAAACTATTTACTTGCCTGTGACAGATGTTCCCTGTGTCTGAAAGTTCAAGTGTACAGATGATGTGTTTACTAGATGTAGAGTTACTGGGGTATACAGATATTATGCTCTGCTACCTGTCTATATACCTTGAAGATCTCCCTGTGAGACATGGGGCATCTGACTACTCCCAGTCCCAGTATCCGTATGTCCAAGTAAGATGCCAGTGCCATCAGTGTCACCATGTAGGGATGTCAAAAAAGATTCTTAATCTGTGCTGGTTGATTTAGAGGGAGGAAACACCCTCTTTCACTGTATGTTCCACTGCTATGCAGCATGCTTTCTTTATTGCCCTTGCCATTTATATGCTTCTAATATTGATACGTGGTATGGTTCCTCCCATACACTGCATTTCAATGTGTACCACAGGCCACACACAGTCATACAAACTTGCCCATTCTCTGTCATCTATCCTCATTGGAGGAAATTTGTTCACCTTGGGGGACAAGGTATCACAAACTGGAAAGACATGCATGGCCACCAAGAGGTACTTACATTGTAGGAGAGGGACTGTACAGTGTTAGTAGACTGCCATCCTTTGTTTACATTCCTGTGTACAGATGCTAGGGTGCAGTTGTAAAATATCTTTATGTGTTACAGATGGTAGAATCGCCTAGATACTTGGGGGGGGGGGTGCTGTTGGTTTTACTCTGTCATTGGTTTGCCATTCCCTGCTAGATGTGAATGTGTACAGCTGCATGAATGCAGAGTGTTACAATGGCTGGTGATACAGAGGATAGAGAGGCCTGAATATTGGGAGATCTGTATCTGCAGAGTCAATGGGCCGCCATTTCCTCTTATGTGTGTATGTCAACAAATGCATGAGACAACTATTCATACACAGGCAACATTCCAAAGAATGCTAATTTACTTATGTGTGATACTACACACATATCTCTCACCGCAGTACTGTAGACCGCTGTGCACCTCTTGAAGGCTATGTTCTAGGCTTGTGCTGCTTCTATGCTGGCAGAATGCAATTCAAAATGTTGAATTTGGTTTGTTGCTTGTTTCTTATTGATGTGTGGTTTGACATCCTGAATGGCACAGTACCTGTAGACGTTGTTATACGTATTACATCAGTGAAACTCGATCATGCTTTTGTCTATTATTTTATATTTGTGCATCAGTGAAATAAGAAGCAGATACCTTTAGCTGTGTGTCACAAGCATGCCACATTTCTCTGCTTGCCCACAAAAGCTGTCTGTGGATGAACTTTATGAAACTTTGAGGATCTAGGGTGTGCTACCCATGACTCCTGTTCCTGTCTAGGAATCTAGGATCTAGGGTGTGCTACCCATGACTTCTGTTCCTGTCTAAGAATCTAGGATCTAGGGTGTGCTACCCATGACTCCTGGTCCTGTCTAGGAATCTAGGATCTAGGGTGTGCTACCCATGACTCCTGTTCCTGTCTAGGAATCTAGGATCTAGGGTGTGCTACCCATGATTCCTATTCCTGTCTAGGAATCTAGGATCTAGGGTGTGCTACCCATGACTCCTATTCCTGTCTTGGAATCTAGGATCTAGGGTGTGCTACCCATGATTTCTATTCCTGTCTAGGAATCTAGGATCTAGGGTGTGCTACCCATGACTCCTGTTCCTGTCTTGGAATCTAGGATATAAGGTGTGCTACCCATGACTCCTGTTCATGTCTAGGAATCTAGGATCTAGAGTGTGCTACCCTAGGAATCTAGGATCTAGGGTGTGCTACCCATGACTCCTGTTCCTGTCTAGGAATCTAGGATCTAGGGTGTGCTACCCATGATTCCTATTCCCATGAATGGTATGATTTTCATGCTGAGATTTTGCTTTGCATTACATTCAGCAAATGTGTACTGATGTTAATATCTTACAAACAGTGCCTGCCAGTGGTACAAAGGACAGCAACTTTTTTTTATTTTTCTTGCAGAGCCTGTTTAGGGAACTGGTGGCCCAGGACACCACACAAACAAACACTGTAGATATAGCCAACAGGTTCAGTGAATACTTCACCCCCCCCCCCCTCAGCAAAACAGGGCATCCCCAGTACCTGCCCCCTTCCCTTATCTCGAAGGAGCAAGTCATCACTGCCCTCTCAAAGGCAAAACATGCAGCCTCCATGGGACCCAATAACATCCCAGGCTGCATCCTACATGAACTCAGGCAGGAACTTGCAGCATCATTAGGCACCCTATTCATCTAAAGCCTGAGTACCGGCTTCTTCCCAGCCAAGTAAAGGACACCCACTGTTATCCCTTTGCACAAAGGTAGAACATCCACCAATCCAGGAAATTATAGCCTCATCAGCCTAACTAGCCTGATCTGCAGGACATGGAGTGGATTATCATGCATCTGAATAACAAGGACATTGGCAATCTCCAGACACTCGAACCCACATAGTTTTGTTTCATCAGGAGGAGGTCATGCCTGCTAAATTTGGTCAACTTCTTTGAGACAGTCACCAAGGCCATGGATGAGGGGAAGACAATGCATACCACCTACCTTGACCTGGCCAAAGCCTTTGATACTACTCCCCATTCAGGTATAATAGATAAACTCTTTCAACTAGGCATCAATCCATATGTTACCAGATGGGTAGCAAACTGGCCCACTGATAGAACCCACCTAGTCAAAATAGGGAAAGCCACCTCAAGCAGTAGACCCATAATGAGTGGTGTACCCCAGGGATCAGTCTTGGGGCCTATGATATTTGGGATATACTTTTCTGAGTTGCAGGTCAAAACCAGTGGGATATGGCTGACCAAGTTTGCAAATGACTGCAAGGTGGGTGTTGTCATCAATTCCCCTAGTGATGTGGACATCCTACAAGAGGGTCTCACCCAAACAAATGACTGGTGCCAGAAACATGGCCTCAAACTGAATGCCAAGAAATGCATCATCATCCCCTTTTGGGAGAGTGACATCCCCACAAATTATCACATTGATAATAAGGTCTTAAGCACACAATCAGTTGTGAGGGACTTGGGCACCCAGGTTGATAGAAAACTGACTTTGAACCACCATATTGCATTCGTTGTATGGAAAGCTTTCTACATGGCCCACCTCATTAGTAAGGGTATCTCATCCAGGGACAAGGTAGTCATAACATTCCCTTATAGGACATAGTATTGAGTACATTGCCCATTTAGGCATGTACCTCACAAAGCACATGCAGCAGCTGGAGAGACCACAGATGTTCCTCACCAGGTGAATCCAGGGCCTCAAACATCTACCCTATACAGATAGGCTAAAGCCCTTGTCCCTTTAATCAGTCTCAGACTCCTCAGAGTTTACCTCTGTATGGCATACAAAGCAATCTCAGACCCCACCCTTATGGGACTGTTCCATATCCGCGAGTCATGCTCCACTCATGTAACCTGCATGTGCAACTTCAACCTTGGTCTGTGACATCAATAGGACTTATTGGCAGGACAGATTTGTGTCCCAGGGCCTCCCCCTTTTGTGGAATAGACCCTCTCCACATCAAGCAGAGTATCTCATTAACCTTTTTTTAAGTGCAACCTGAATGACTTGATGGAGAACAGAAAATGCATCCCTGGGATTCCACCTGTCCCTGCTGGACAGTGGCATAGGGTGCTGGCTTGTTGGAACATGGGCTAAATTCTTGGCTAGGTTTGTAAGGGCCTCAGGGCCAATAGCCTAGTAACTTCCTATGATCCTATGATCCTTTGAATAGCTGTTAGAATTCTAGCAGGTGCATTCAGGAAGGTCAATGCTTGCTGTGATCTGACAACTCTGCTGTCCAGGGCAGCTAGGATTCTTTGCTTATTTAACAGTGCAGACATCAATATGATGATTTGTATCACTGTTGCCCTGAACATTTCTGGATGTATGTTTGTGGTACAAAAGAACAACAATGGCAGGCCTAGTCACATGGTAGTGTGAACACTGGCTCTAGATCATGGTCGCTGTTGATGTGACACCCTAATGCTAAGCACAAAATAGGAAAAAGGGGCTAATACTGAAAGCATCTTGCCACAGCAGAGTTTGTAGAATCTGTGACACTTTATTGCTTTATTCTTGACAGACCAAGCTCAGTCTAATACATCCCCACCTGAGGCTATGTCTGTGGTTGATAAGCAAATTGGGAGTGTCTCTTCTAGAGTGCTTTCTGGCCCATCTCAGGCAGGTCACCCACCTTACTCATTGCATTGGGTATGCCAGAGTGGGAGTCTATAGTAGAGGCAGCATTTAACAGTGTGATGACGTACCATATCATCATCATGCAACCTATCTTGCATCTAACAGTTGATTTAGTGAACTGATTGTCTGATGCTGTCGGGCCAGCAGGGGTGGGTTTGGCCATATCCATTGCTCACCTGGAACAAGGATGCTCACTTAATTGGCCTTATTAATAAATTCTTGTGCCAGTCTGCAAGTGGTAGGCTGTCTATACCCCAGTCTATCCTCAGCCATTTGTCTGTCCTTTGTTTGACTGTGATTGCATTTTCATCTCGCCTCCTTTTTGTGTGCACATATTTACTCCTGTTTGTATATGTCTGTTTGACTCCACTACCTGCAATCCCCCTACTATGCACCCCATTGTTCCTTTCACTCTTCCTCCAAAAAAGGACCTTTACCCACCTGACCTCCCACCAACTTTATGTTACATTATTCATACAGTGTTTCTCCTGTTTGTTATACCCCCCTTTCTTGCTTTCCTGTGCACTTCTTTCAATGTCTTTTAATGAATCATTAATGTATGTGGAATACTTGGCATATTTACACTGCTCCTGATCACCCCTATACTGTATTTGATTTAAAATTTGCATTGGCTACTTGATAATACTAGCAAAAGCACATGGCTCCTGCTTTTTCTCTAAGTCATGTTCACATGAGTTTAGTGCAGCACAGCACAAGAGCATGCATTAGTCTTTCTTTGTAGGCTATCAGCCGCATCACTTTACTTCACAAAATTTGATTCTCAGTACTCTTACCTCCTTAAAGCAGCCTATCAGCTTATTTCCACTATTCATTCCTCTTTTTATATTTATAGCTGTTTAGCTCTACTGCATTGCTTGCCAGTTTGTCATTAGCTTTCAGGTTCACTAATGCACTAGATTCTGTAAGCTTAGAAAGTAGCAAGAATAGCAGGGTATGTATTCGCCTGCATTTTCTGAAGTCTGAAACTGAAATGTATGTCATTATTTAATGACTTCAATCCTCTGAGATTTGTCTGAAAATCAAAGATTTTATAAGGAACAGACCAAACTTATGAGGCAAAAATCAGAGCATTCTGTAAAAATCTGAACTGTTAAGAGCCATGGTAAGGTAAATGT
The DNA here is from genome assembly GCF_019279795.1 of Protopterus annectens. Taxonomy (NCBI): domain Eukaryota; kingdom Metazoa; phylum Chordata; order Ceratodontiformes; family Protopteridae; genus Protopterus; species Protopterus annectens. The sequence goes on from NC_056731.1 coordinate 1,299,361,026, forward strand.
AAACACAAGAGACTGTGTTATAGTGTCTTTCTTGCAGCATTCATTGAGTGTTTTACAGCTTTGAAGCCTTGCAAAACATTTTGCATTTTTTGTTTTCTTCTGTGACTAGTAGTACATGGAGCAGAAAAAACTCCTAGCACTACAAAGAATTATGATAAGAAGTCCGATCGTAACCTTTAATTATATGTTCTCAACATGGATGCCAAGATTCATATCTTGAGCTTCACTCTCGAAGTGAATTTCTAGGTATCAGCTTCTCAAACACATTATAAGCAGGTTATGATTGGTGACTCATTCGTAATCCTCTACATTATGACTGTGTTAGTATTAGACTGATAAACAAAATGGACTACAACAATACTCCTAAATGAAGACGAGTCTTGCTGCCCAAAGTATCTTTTGGATATGATAGAAAATGTTTGATAATGATTAACCTAAGATTGTTGCAACCATTTTACCTACAGTTATTTCACATTATGACAACAATGTAATACGTTACATCACAGGTTCACAGTTCCGCTGCAGTGCGGTGTCCTTCTAGTCAGATTAGACATTTTGCTGAGTGTAACTTTCCACTTATTATTTGTTGTTTTAGTCCCTACATAATTTAGAAACTGTTTTCCAACAAAGGTATCTGGTAACCATTCCTGAACTTCATCACAGCAGCACTTTGCAAAAGTCTCTTATTGTGTGTTGTTTATCTGTGCAGTCAGTCATTTGTGAAGCCATGACACATACCTGGTATATATCAATGTACTTCGGTTTTGTTAGAGTGCTCATTTCCTAAGCAATAATAATAACAAACCATACAGTGAAACAATGAATTTGAAACAAAAAAAAATAAAATATTTCAACATTTGAAAATTGTTTAAAGCAAGTTCACTGTCAGTAGCACAGTAACATTTCAAAGCAGATAACAAATAAATAAAGTTGCCTAAATAAAATAACCTGAAAAGTTTAAAAAGATAAAATAAAAATGTATGCAGCCTCTTAAAAACTGAGTGCAAGACTCTAACAAGAGTTCAAGATAATGAGCCTTGCCATACAGAGCACTGAGCATAATATCTAAGGTGGACCAAAAAGACTGATAAAAATAAACTCCAAAGCTGCAGAATAAAAAAAAAATCAGCTGAGTGCACCTAGCCATGTATATCATCAAACATAAAAACTGCTCAAGTACAAAAAAGCCATTTGTAGACCAGACATGAAGACAAAATATCCTGTTAAACTAAGTCTATGGCCCTCATTGACCAATATAGTCTATGCAAATTTCAAGGGCTAACTAATTTAAGGGCAACTGCTCACAATGTCAAGTTCCAGAAATCAATCCAGCTAAAACAAGGCAAACAGCTGGAGAATCAAATAAGAACTTATCTGGAATACACAGACATGGTTGAAAACCTGTACTAAGAAAATAAAAGCAATATGAGAAGGAATCTTCATGGAAGTGTGTCCTAGCACTAAAGCTGCGGAGCCATCCAGTTCAGTACAAATATGAAGGACTTCCCATGATATGAACTCCAATTCCACTAAAAGAATGTCAGGTTTAGATACACAATGTCATACAATCAAGAACTAGAAAGTACAAAGAATGTCAACAAGCCAGACTTAGTACGACTTCTCCAATGATAAATCTAAAACCATGAAACAGTTCCTGGATGTTAAATATCACAGAAAAAAATGAAAAAGGTGCCCAGATATTTATCTTTAGGCAGTCTTCAGTCATAATCTCCAGATATGTGCAAAACAACACCAGTGGTTCCCAGGCATAATATACATAGATAAGACAAGAACAAATTCTTGTAATGATAGTCTACGCCCAACTCTTCCTCTATATCCAGCAGTACAACCTTATCTCCTCCAAACAATATGGATTCTGGTGTGAACAAAATCCTATGACAGCACTTTGCTCACTAACTGATAACATTGTGCTAAACTCTGATAGTGGCCTCCTTACAGGCACCCTATTTATAGATCTGACAAAGACATTTGACCTGTTTGACCACCATTTTCTTTAAAACAAACGAATCTTCTCTGACAGACAATATGATCCTCCCAGTAAGAATCTGTACCTAGTACCAAAGGTGTACCACAAGGATCCATTCTTGCCTCCCACCTTTTCTCCATATTCATAACAAACTTCCTTGTGATCTCCCCCATATCCCACTTATCCTCTATGCTGATGACATGGCCATTTACTAATGAAGTCACTTTTACACCAGTATTCAATGCCAACTCCAGCCATATCTACAAGAGCTCCACCAATAGCTCATAAACCACTAACTACTTCTCTACCTCACCAAGGCCAAAAATGTGCTTTGTAGAACTCCAAAGAAAATTCACCAAGCACTTGACTCTAACTATCTTTGACCAATACAACCATTTAATTGAGGCAGCCTCCACTTTCAAATACCAAAGGACTATAGCTTGATCAGTCTCTAAACTTCCATTCCAGATAGACAATGTGAGAGCCAAAATAAAGTCCCTCCTCACCTGGGCCAAAAAGATCTCCCTTTTTCTATCCTGACCAGCCAGAGCAGCCATTAGTAAAAGAGTTCTTCTTTCTCAACTTGAATATGGGATTTTTGCTTCTACCTCCAAGAAAAACATTGCCACACACCAGACTATTTCTGACGGCATTTGTTGATTCATTATAAACTTACCTTTCTGTGAGCATCACTGTATCACTATAAAAAACACAAATAGCTAACCTTAAAACAAAGATTTAACCTACTTTTGGAATTATAACTCTACAAACTCCTTAGACTCTACACATTTACTCTCCTTGCAGCTAGACTTTTCAAAATAAACCTTTTTGTGCAATCTAAGACACTACTCACAAGCCACACCAACTCTCATTACCCTTAGCACCAAACTCTGCAACACTACATATGCTTTCTCCTCTTAGGCAAGCTATCCCCATTGACATTAAGGAAATTAACACTTATCCCAAATTCAGAATGCAATGAAAAAAAGCAGTTGCTCATCCAAGGCAAATGTCCCTTCTTCAACACAGACTATATCACCTACCCTATCACACTTCCATGTTTCTCTTCTCTTCTCCTCTCTTCTTGAGTTTCACTGAAGATTGACCCACTTTAGAAAGTAATGTATATAATCTGCTTGATTGTACATTGCACTGAGCTTGTTTACTGGAATGTACACATTGCACTGAGCTTGCTCACTGGAATGTACACATTGCGCAGAGCTTGTTCACTGGAATGTACACATTGCACTGAGCTTGTTCACTGGAATGTACACATTGCGCTGAGCTTGTTCACTGGAATGTATATACACACTTTTTTCTATGTAATTAGTCTGAACTAATCTGTTATTTCTAACACTTCAGTATCTTTTGTTTGTAAAATGTTTTGTACTTTACCCAGGCTAATTGTGAAATATAACTAAATCAGGTTAACAGAAAATAAATGCATTAAGAGCAGGATGAGGATGAATAGGATGGGCATTTTGTGGGGATAGGCCCCCATTTTTCCAAATATAGTTTTATGGGGGAAGCTGGTGAAGGAAGAATGGAAGAGTGTGCAGCTGAGAGGGATGGAGAAGAGGTTAGCATTTTTAATATGTAAACATAAATTACAGATGAGACAGGCAGGTACCATATGTTGGGTTGACAAGAGGAAGGGGAGGCAGACATACATATACTGGACTTACATAAAGGGGATGGTTATGAGGGCCTCACAAACAGTACCTTCCTGGTCTTGACAGCCTCAAAGATTATCCCTGCCTGATGGTCCTGGCTGGGGTGACCCTGACCGTGAGGTGGTCGAGGCTTCTGGTTGATCAGTGGTCAGAGACCACTGGGACAGTGAATCTTGCAGATGCTGGAGGGCAGAAGCTTCCACCAGGCCCTGAAGTTCAAGGTGTTGCCTCTCCAGGCTGTCATACTTCAGGCTATCCACAAGATAGGGGCCACTGCATATTCTTTATGAAGCAGTCCTTGAGTGGGTAGTGGATGGTAGTGACTGGTCCTGCACAAGCTTTAAATGTGGCCAAAGTGCCTCAGGTTCTACTGGACCTGCTGAAAAAAAAGAACAAAAAGAAAAAACAGAAAAAAAAAAACAAAAAAACAAAAAAAAAGGACGAGATATGGAGAAAGAGAGAAAGAGAGACAGGAAAATGACTCATAAGCATTTAATAGCATATGTCTTTATCTGAGCGAGACAAAAATCACACCAGAAAAACTTTATTTAAGAATATTACATTGTTAGTAGCAAAATATATGACTTTAATTACTTTCTTTAATAGGAAATAGTAACAACTGCTGGCTCAGGTTCAGGTCCAAATCACACCGGAAAAACTTTATTTAAGAATATTACATTGTTAGTAGCAAAATATATGACTTTAATTACTTTCTTTAATAGGAAATAGTAACAACTGCTGGCTCAGGTTCAGGTCCATGTCTTTTAGCACTTCAAAAGTATCCATCTTTGTAATATTGCATTTTTTTACCATAAGTGAATAACTATCTAAACTTCTGTTATGAAGTGATATAACCCCTTACTACATCTCTTTACTGACCAGTTACTCTTGCTGTAAATGACAACTTAACAAGTTGCAATATATGGTTAAATAATTATTCTGTGAAATTGTATTTTTATTGTATTTGTACTTTTGTATATTTTTCTTGATTGTAAATCATGCTTATGGGGTCAAGGAGACAGCGGTTTTTGCTACATCGGGTACCGTGCTTGGTTGTATTCAATTCCATCTCATGGCATGAAAAGAAAAAAAAAGAAAATATCAGAAAAAGAAAGTATTAAGAAAGCCAATTAATATCCGTGGTATCCCCAAAGTCTCAAAACAATCTACTAAACAAGTGTAGTGGGTCCAAAAACAAAACAGTGTAAGAAACTTCTCTGTGTGGAAGATTTTCAGTCCATATATCTCTAGTTAATCACTCTATATTAATCAGATCAGACAAAAGTAATAGAAGTAACGAACTTAAACTCGTCAAGTAAAAAAAAAATAAATAAAAAATATATAATTGTACAGAATTACTAAGTATCCGAAAGTAATCCAAGCAAGGCAGGCAGTCTGTTTCCAGTCGAAAATCCTTTATTAAGTCAGGATTTTCGACTGGAAACAGACTGCCTGCCTTGCTTGGATTACTTTCGAATACTTAGTAATTCTGTACAATTATGTGTTTTTATTTTTATTTTTTTTGACTTAAGATGAGTTTAAGATTGCTACTTGCGCTACTTTTGTCTGATCTGATTAATATACAGTGATTAGAGATATATGGACTATAAATCTTCCACACAGAGAAGTTTCTTAAAAAGAAAGGATTACTGACACTGTGTGTGCAGTATGCTTAAATGAAGGGCAGTACTTCCGACTGATATTTCTACAAACTTTTCCCATATATGTATGGTTAGACTGAATAGCTGAATACCGTTTCCTGTGTAACTTTCCACCCTTTAGCCTGCAATTTAACTTTCCTCCATAACTTCTATAAAAGCAAATAAAACATGTAACTCTGTAAACGTAATCACTCTTCTACAGAATGTGACATATAAAGTTACACAAGCAATAATGCCTAACAGGATGTGTGTTAATGTGTAATTAACACCTGCCCAGGGGTGCTATGAGGCCCGGCGCCGCAGGCAGAGAGCCTCTACATCCCTGGAAGGGTGTTAATTACACATTAACACACACCCTGGAGGGCATTATTGCACTTAGACAATGGGTTCTCTCTAAAATTGTTCATAGGTTCATAGGTTCATAGGTTCATAGGTTTATACTAGGCTATCTGACCTAAGGCATTTATAAGCCTAGCCCAAATTTTTGTGGCTTACGCCACCCCTTATATGAAAAAATACTGTGCCCATTAGTTTGTTGTGCCTCTGTCCAGCAGTGACACAGATATGATTCCCAGGGTAAACCTACGATCTCCCATCCACAGGTCTAGATTTCTCTTGAACAGAGTCAGCGAGGTGCTCTGCCTCGCATGGACCGGGATTTTATTCCACAGCATAGGGAGTCTCTGAATGATAAATCTATCCCTCCAGCACGTCCTATTTATATCCGTGCTAAGGTTTAAGTCGCTTGCTCTAGTGGTTTTGGTGGATTTGGATTTTTTGAGGTGGAGCATGTCCATTAATTCCGGGTTGGACATGGCCTTGTATGTCAGGCACATGTCACCTCTGAGCAGATGGTATGCGACTGAATAGAGCTGGAGTTTCTTCAATCTGGCAGCATATGACAGATTTTGGAGTCCCTTTATCCTTTTGGTGAGGAACTTTTGGGGTCTCTCCAATTGCTGCAGATGTCGGGTGAGATACATCCCGAATGGGGCATTGTACTCGATCATTGGTCTGATAAGTGAAGAGTACAAGGGAACAATGACCCCACTAGATCTGGATGTGAATCCCTTCATGATCAGGTGGGCAATGTAGAAGGTCTTTCTAACCACTTTAGCAATGTGAGTGTCAAAAGAAAGGCCACTGTCAACCTGGGTCCCCAGGTCCCTGATAACCTCTTCTGTGCTTAGTGGATTGCCACCTATATGGTAGCTTGGGGTTACCTTGTTTTTCCCGAAGGGTATGACTATACATTTTTTGCCATTTAACTTCAGGCCATGGCTCTGGCACCAGCTATCTGTTTCCGTGAGTCCCTTCTGAAGGATATCCGTGTCCGATGCACTTTCCACTATGGCGCCCAGTTTGCAGTCGTCTGCAAACTTTGTCAGCCAAAGTCCTCCCATGTTGGCCTGTACTTCTGAGGAGTAGATGCCAAACAATAGGGGGCCAAGGACCGAGCCCTGTGGGACACCATTTGTGACCAGCTTGGAGTCTGACACAGCGCCAGCAACTCTAACCCTGTGGGTTCTGTCCTTAAGCCAGTTTGCAACCCATCTTGTGACATATGGGTTTACATTTAAGCTGGTAAGTTTTTCTACAATACCCGAGTGGGGTATTGTGTCGAAAGCCTTTGCAAGGTCAAGGTAGGCTGTATGGACTGCCTTTCCCTCATCAATGGCCTTAGTGACTGTTTCGAAGAAGTCGACCAAGTTGTGTTTTACTTGCTTATTTTTTTTTAAGTACTATATTATTTTTTATGTACTTTTAATGTAAAATAGCTCCTCCACCTACTGTTTCAAATTTGCTGTAGTATATGTTAATGGTGCTGGAGGAAACATTTTACATCAAATATATATAAAAAATAATATAGTGCTTAAAAAAATAAGCAAGTGAAACAACAATTTTACATACAGCCCATTCTCTCTCCCATACACAGTCTCTTCTGCTTTTACACACATACATATACACACACAGTCTCCTCTGCTTTCATACACACATTCACTCACACAAGATCTATCTCACCCTCCTTTCTCAATCTCTCACAGTCTCCAGCTGCTTTCATACAGACATTCAGTCTCACTAGCTCTCAATCTCTCTCACAGGCAGTCTTCTCTGGTTACATAGATGCATTCACTTACACATTACTCTCGCTTTCTCTCTCACTGTCTCCAGCCATCTGTCACACACACACACACACACACACACACACACACACACACACACACACACACACACACACACACACACACACCTTTTTTGTTAATGTCTTCTTTTCTTATATTTTGCACTCACTAAACAGCAAAAACGCTGCTTAATGAGTGTAAAATAAATGCGGCCATTCTGTTTCCTCAGTCCAAGCTCCACAGTGGCTTCATGAGCTGCTGTGAAGCAGTGGACTAATTTTTCACCAGGCATTACTTGTACATTAATACCCTGCTGGATAATGCTCATTCTCACCAGGCATTACTTGTACATTAATACCCTGCTGGATAATGCTCGTTCTCCAATCAGGGTAATGATGTACAGTTTGTCCATTGTCTAATTAAGTTTAAGGTTCACCTATTCAATAGACAAGCTATCATAGGTTCATAGGTTCATAGGTTCATTCTAGGCTATCTGCCCTAGGGCATTTATAAGCCTAGCCAGACTGTGTTTGGCTTTCGCCACCCATTTTAAATGAATTTTGTATGCCCTTTTTCGAGGTTAGTATACTGTGCTTCTGTCTAACAGTGACACAGAAGTGATACCCGGGGTAAACCTACTATCTCCCATCCACTCATCAAGATTCCTCTTGAAGAGAGTCAATGAGGGACTCTGCCTAACCTGGACTGGGATTTTATTCCAGAGTGAAGGGAGCCTCTGGGTTATGAATCTGTGCCTCCAGCATGTCCTATTTATTTCAGTGCTGAGGTTCAAGTCTCTCGAGCGCGTAGCTCGATGGGATTTGGATTTTCTGAGGTGCAGCATGTCCATTCATTCCAGATTGGACATGGCTTTATGCGTCAGGCACAGATCGTCTCTGAGCAGGCGGTATGCCACTGAGTAGAGCTGGAGTTTCTTTAACCGGGCAGCATATGGCATCTGTTTGAGCCCTTTGATCCTCTTGGTGAGGTACTTTTAGGGTCTTTCCAGTTGCTGCAGGTGTCTGGTAAGGTACATCCCAAAAGGGGCATTGTACTCAATTATGGGCCTGATGAGGGATGAGTAAAGAGGCACGATGACCTCCCCTGATCTAGATGTGAATCCCTTCATGATTAGGTGGGCTATATAAAATGTTTTTCTAACCACTTTGGCCACATGGTTGTCAAATGAGAGATTGCTATCAACTTGGGTCCCCAGGTCCCTAATTACTTCTTCCGTACTTAATGGATTACCACCCATGTGTTAATTTGTGGGCACTTTGTTTTTGCCAAAGGGGATGACTATACACTTTTTGGCGTTTAGCTTGAGGCCATGGCTCTGGCACCAGTTGTCTGTTTCTATGAGGCCCTTTTGGAGGATGCTTGTGTCGGCTGGAGAGTCTATTATGGCGCCCAGTTTGCAGTCATCTGCGAACTTGGTCAGCCACAGTCCTTCCGTGTTGGCCTGTACCTCCGAGAAATATATACCGAACAAGAGAGGTCCCAGGACTGAGACTTGTGGGATGCCATTTGTAACTGGTTTGGAGTCTGACATGGCTCCAGCAATTCTAACCATGTGGGTTCTGTCCTTGAGCCAGTTTGCAACCCATCTAGTGACATAGGGGTTTATATTTAAGCTGGTGAGCTTATCTATAATGCCCGAGTGGGGTATTGTATCAAAGGCTTTTGCAAGGTCCAGATAGGCTGTGTGGACCACCTTCCCCTCTTCAATGGCCTTGGTGACTGTTTCAAAGAAATCAACCAGGTTTAAGAGGCAGGATCTGCCCTTAACAAAGCCGAACTGGGTAGGATCCAGTGTCTGTAGGTCCCCAATATCTTTATGAGGTCCATGATGATCCTTTCCATAGCTTTGCAGACCAAGCTAGTCAAGCTTATGGGGCGATAGTTTCCAGGATCCGTTGAGGCACCACCTTTGTGGAGAGGGACCACTGTTGCTGAACGGGACTCTTTGGGTACATATCCTGTAGTAAGGCTGAGATTGAACAGTAGTTTTATGTTTGCGTTTAGTTCTTCTTGGAGTTCATGTAGGACGCAGCCTGGGACACCGTCTGGTCCCATTGATGCTGTGTTTTTTTGCTTTGGAGAGGGCGGCTCTTACCTGAGCATCTGAGATGTCAGGGGGGCAGCACTCTTCTGGGATAGATATTTGCCCTTTTGGTGGGGAAGGGGGAGAGAAGTTTGCGCTGAACCTGTCAGCTAGGATGTTGGCAATGTCTGTGGGTTCGGTGTATTTTTTGTCATTTTGGACTAATTTTGAGCATATCTGGGAATTCCCACCCAGGTTCCTAACATAACTAAAAAAAGCCTTGTGATTATCCTTAGTGTCCTGTGCAATTTTTCTCTCGAAGCTGGCCTTAGATGATTTTATGAGTGCCCGTAGTTTTTTGCTAATACTGATCAGAGATGCCTTCCCTTTTTGGGAATTTGCTCTATCATGTAGTAGCTTCCACCTTCTACTGTATAGTTTGTTTATGGCTGGGGTCCACCAGACAGGACGCCTAACTTTGGAGGATTGGGTCTTGGTTTTATTTGTGATTGCATGATCCATGCATTCCTGAAGGTGTTCATAGAATGTGTTTATAAAGGATTCTGCGGTCTGGGCCGTATTTTCCACAGGCCCGGGGGCTTTGAAGGATTCCACCTCAGTTTTGAGGATTGCGAAATTTGCTTTAGAGAAGTTTTTCACTGTGGTTTTCTGGGCAGGGGCTGGGGTCGGGATGTGAATATCTAGTGAGATTAGTTTATGGTCTGATCTTACCAGTGAGAGATACACTTCTGGTCTGGAGCATAGAGTCCCCATGTTGGTGATGATCCATCCATGGTCTATCCATGGTGCAAAAAAGAAATGTTATATGTCTCTGAAATATAACAAGAGGATGCTTTACAACTGAAACAAAATTGTTACAGGAAGTGATGAAGTTCTGCAGTGGGTACATTAAGATGCACCATACACCTTTTTTGGGAGAGTGTGACTGTGGTATTGATCTGTGTAATGGAGAAACATTTGCTACTGTGGCAATTTTGCAAGCAGTCAGTTTCTGGAAGGCCAGAGCTTTGTAGGTGTTGCAATTAATTATTGCTTTTGCTCTTCACTTATTAATATGTTTATTTGCCTTGCCACTATCTAAATAATGTTGCAATGATATTTTCATCATTAGGCAGGCTTGCAAAAATTTGGTATTGTAGCTTGATTTAATGCAAACCTACTAAATATTATGTAGATCAGTTAGCCTCGCCTTCCCAAATGATGTCTGTGTGGTGCCTCGCAATGTATGATTTGCAGAAGATGAGAAAAGTTTATTAAATTCTCATTATGTTCTCGATACTATTTTACTTGTCTTACAGAAAGATGTTACAATGACCCTTGGCAGTTTAATGTATAAGTAATAGATTAGGTAAACACAATATTGACTAAAACCTTCACCAAACTGAATTATGATCATTATAATGTATCACAAGTAGTAACAGCAATAACAGACAAGAGTAGCATTAAATAGTTGTTATTGAAGTGCAGTTAATAATGTAGTGGAGCCAAACTGGTTTATTTTACCATAGAATTACAAGGCAACAAGTACTTCCTCAGTGCATACCTCTGCATGGCCCTGATTTTTAAGGACATCCCTGATTTTGGCCCCTCTAAACCCTCCCAAAGCTGGTAATTTGGAAAAAAAGGTGGAGGAGTACTCTTAATAAATAATTACACTAATTAGAGATACAGATCTCTGTTGCTTGCTTGTTGATTGACATTATGTTATTCTACCAATGTCTCATGTTAACAGTGGTAATATGTTCTCTTATTCTGCCCGATTATTTTCTGGATTTTCCACAATTCAGGAGTTAAACAACTGATAGCTATCCTTCAATCTATGTGATATACAAACATTTGAAAACTTTTTCAACAGTTATGCCTATGACATAGACTTTTTGCCATATAATTATAATGTTCTTACAAAGCTCTGCAGAATTAATAAAAAGTCAGTGTATAGATTGCATAGTGGTATAAGACTCCTGCCACACTGCATCAATGTGCTGGAGAAGGTGACTGATAAGTGAATATACAAAGTAAGATGGAAGGTGGGCAATATGGATTCAAATCAGGATGTATTACAACCAGTCCAATGTTTGTAGTGAGATAGATAGTGGAGAAGAAGCGACAGATGAGGAAAGAGCACACCTGGCATGCCTAGACTTGGAGACAACATATGATAAGGTCCAAAGAAAGCTGATGTGAAGTCCCGTAAAGGTTCAAAATCCTGGAAACACTGGCAGTATTAGTGCAGGCTATGTACAAGGACCCAGTGACAAAAATGCAAACAGTGTTCCAACTCGCAGCGGGGGTTTCCAGTGGGTGTGGGCAAACATCAACGTTCATCTCTGAGCTCACTGCTGTCATACTAGTGATAGAATATATTAGCAACCAGGATGCATGGGACACATAAGCAACGCTGTAGTGTGTGGATGATGTGGCATTACATGTAGACTCTGAAAAGGACCTTTGGTAAATGACAGGAGAATGAATGCATAACTGAAGGCTTATAGGATGAACCTGGCTACAATCAAAATGGTTGTCATGACAGTAAATGGGGAAATCAGTAGAAGATTAAAACTGAGATAGAAGGGAAAATAGTGAAATGGGTTAGCAGCCTCAAGTATCTGGGTGGGTTGGTTGAAGAGAAGGAGGTCTGAGTGAGGATGTCAAAGCTGGAGTCAGAGGAGCTGCAGCCAATTGGCACAGAGTACCAGGGGTGGTGTTTGATGTATGAATGCCAAAGAAGCTAAAATGTAAGGTATACAAAACAATGATATGACAGGACTGTTTGCATCTGTCTGAGCTGCAAATTCCTGGTGGAAAACTCATTGTTTGCTTACCTGAATGACCTTAGGGCATAGTTAGTGTACTATTTTACTTGTCTTACCTTTTTTGATCATATACAAGCCTCACATTTGTGAGAAGTTGTTTTTTGTGCAGCAGCGGTTACTGGTGCCTTGCATACACGCAATCACTAGAAGCTGAAATTTCCCTATAAAAAACACCTTGGATCTTTACTTCAGTCCCACATTACTCATGGGTTAGTTTGCATAGTAAGCAGAATTTAAGCATTTAGTTAGGACTGTTTAGATCTACCTTACCTTATTATAGCACCTGGGACTATTTCTATTCAGAGATCTTCTGGTTTGGGTACTGGTAGCATCACTGGTTAGGTTAGCTGCAGATTACACTAAGTAAGCACAATTCCCTCATCTGGTTACAAACACCCTCCACACCTGCAACCACGGGTGGTACTTTCCTGCTATCTCTGCATCCAGCTTGGTGGACATGAGCATCTTGAGGATATGTAACAATTGCCTTATGTATGCTGACAACCAATAATTCTAGAACAGAAAATGCAGTATGTGGGAGATGTAGCTACACATTGATTCTGGAGGCTACACTCTAACATACAGACACAAAAAGCAACAAACAGGTTGCCAGCAACTCACAAACATCACTCACTGCACCCACAAAGAACCACACACATAGACCCACATATGCAGTGTTCCTCGCATGTAACTTACCCAAACCAAAAAGGCCTCTCAGGTGCAATCTCGGAAACTCTGCATGCACACAAACAAGACAATTCCCATCACAACACATAAAGCCACATTTCATTATGTATCAACTACCAAGCCCAAAATGTGAAATACTCCACAACCCAATATTCTGGTCACAGGAAACTCTGTTGTGTGATGCACTGATGTCCCTCCTACCAAGCTGCATAAGTGGAAGGTTACAGTTAGTTGTTTGTCAGGGGCCAGGATTCACCAGATCAAGCAAGCACTCAGGTCACTTACCCAGTATCAGTATGACTCAGTCAAAGTCCATGTGGGCATGAATGACCTGAGACATAACACCTTGGACTATATAAAGAGAGAATGACTGTGCTTTTACAATATGTGTCACATGCAGGTATGAGCCTAACATTCAGCAGTATTCTATTGTCTCCAAGGATGATGCCACAATACTAGCAGAAAATGGTTGAGTTTAACAATTAGCTCTGCTACTAGTGTCAATGCAAAGTGGTCCAATACTTGTCAGCCTGAGAGGACATGGATGACAGGCCATGCTGCTTTGCTAAGGATGGTCTTCACCTGTCACTTCTAGCCTTTAGTATAATGGCCAAAATGTTATCCAGCCATATAGTGCCTTTTATAGGCATTGCCAACCTGACACAACTTCCAGCATAACAAAAGCTAGTCAGGACAAGTAAAAGGTGTTACTGCTCAATGCTAGGAGTCTCAACAAGAAACTGCACTTCCTTGAAGCTCCCTTCACTCTGGAGAATGCTGACATCTGTGCAGTTACTAAAAAAAGATTCAAAGCCATGGAAAGCAGTCTAGCAGTACATGGCTATAATTCCTTTCATACTTCCCAACAACTCACTGAGCATGAAAGAACAAAAAGCGGAGGTGTATCTATCTGCATAGAGGATAACCCCACACCTCATGGCTGGTCAAACAATATGACATGCTTAAGCTACTCCAAGCCCAATTAACCATGTGAAAAATGCATTACCATATTCTTGTTACCTACAGGTCCCCCACCATGAACCAGGAAACCCATACATCTTACCTGAAGCTATTGGAATCAAGACTGACTTTCTTGGTACATATTTCTATTCATTCCTTTTTTCTAGTAGCACCTCTGCATTAGATGTTCTCTGAGCAAGCTGGTGTCTTGCTCCACCCTTGGTCTGTGCAAGTTCTGCTGCCACTACATCGTCAGTGGGCTGTTTTACACACTGAATAATGTTGTTCATAATTTTTCATACCTCCTCCTGCATGAACAAGCTAATTAGCTCCTGTTCAGTCCAAAGGATTTTTCAAATTGGTCAGATATCGGATCCCTGCTTGTAGCCCTGTGGCCTTGGGTGGTAGTAGAAGGCCAGCTATTTTTTTTTTGTTTTTTTTTAATAAATGTTTTTAATAAAATGCATCTGAGTAATCATTGACCAGATATATGTACATTCCCTGAAGGGGATGGTCATCAATATTTTTGCTTGTCCAAGTATTTCTTCTTTTAATTAAAAGTTGTGCATTCAGGCTAGTGTGTATCTTGGTCATGCTCCAGTACTGCCACCTGGTTTGCCTATTGTGTGTATTCTAAATTCCATGCTTTCCTGACTTTTAGGCAGGTGAAATCTTGTTTACTTGGATGCCTTTTCCATGTCATCCAGTTTCCCTCTGTGGTTTTTATTTTTTTTTTTGTCCTTTAACTGTGGATCCAGATTTCAGATTGTAGGACTGCTTTGCTTTCTTTCAAATCTTTTATTTGTTTGTCCATTTCTCTATATCATTTTATTAGCTTTTGACCATTTCCTTCATTAGGCCCACATCTGCAGCTACCCCATTAGAGTTTAAAACAGATTGCATAGTTACTCTTCAAGTAGGTCTACTGTGAAAATCTCCAGCAACCTCATCTGATATTCTTTATCGTCCATCTTATTTTTTTCTAGTTGCTCTTTGCGCAGAAAATAGTGTTTTTCTCTATTTACCTCAGAATTTAAGCAAGCAAATTGACTGGACTTTCTGCTACTCCCCTAATTTATTCATTTAGTTATTCATCTATCTTTGTTTACCAGGGAAGTCCAACTGGGCAGTATCCATTTTCAACAGAAGCACGGGGAGAAAATCTCCATTTGTTTACATTGCACATTGCATTATACTTAGTTCCACTTAAACACAGAGTAGTTACATTTCTATTTACATTTATAGATATGCAGTAGTCATACATACAGTACGTACATTTATACATTTTAAGATTTAACAGAGGTAGAAGATACTAAAGAGAAAGTCCACATACAACTTAGTAGATTGTACAAAGAGCAGTTCTGTATAAAACGTTTCTTTTTTTTTTTCATTTCAA
Organism: Protopterus annectens; assembly: GCF_019279795.1. NCBI lineage: Eukaryota > Metazoa > Chordata > Ceratodontiformes > Protopteridae > Protopterus > Protopterus annectens. Next base: position 1,299,376,391 of record NC_056731.1, read on the forward strand.
TGAGAGTTTGAGAGTGTTATGTTTAAGGAGAGTATCTGGAGAATTTCATGCTGTGAGCACAAAGTCATAATATGGTGATGAGAATAATCAGGGCCAGAAATAGTTAAGATGCTGTATAAGTAGTGGTTTAAAACTATTTAGTTTGTTGGATAGTTTAATTTGTGTGGGGATACTATTCCAGAGTTTAGCAATGTACTGGAGAGTAGAACAAGTCTCCTGAAACATTATTTAATATATTTGTGAGTAGTAAGAATTTGTTACTAGAGAAGAGGTCCCTTGCTGGACAGTAGGACACTGATATGTTTTTTAGTGCAGGGTATTTTTCTGGATAATGAATGAGTTTGTGCATTGTAGCTAGTTATGAGTATGTTAGGTAGTCATGCCATTCAAGCGAGTTTAATTTCTATAAGCTATGGTAATTGTGGGCCCTATGAGGAAGATCGGTGGGAAATTTTAGTATTTGATTGTAGCAGGAGGCGAGTTTCTTTCTTTGAGTATTGTTTAAGTTTGTTAGGATAGGCGTGGCATATAGTAGAGTTGGCACTAAGAAAGTGGTGGCTAGAGTTTTTCTTGCAAAATCTGTAAGGAATCGATTCATCCTAAAATGGGAGCCTTTGCTCAATCCTGGCAATAGAACAAAAGATTAACAAAAGTGATTCATATGGAATGTTCATACAAATATACCAAAAATGAACCCTGGGATTGCCTACCCATACTAATTGTCCAACAAGGGTTGGTCAATTATTGTAACCGAGGGAAATATTGATTCAGAGACATGGTATAGCAGCAATGAGAAAGACTTCATTAGCAGCTCCTTACTATATCAATGAACTGAACACTGCTGTCAGTTGATGTATCTCATTAGCAAGGACACTCCCCAACATGCACACATGCAGGACTTTCAGACAATTATGCACACAGACAAATTTGAGATAGTCACACACACACACACACACACACACACACACACACACACACACACACACACACACACACACATTCTATTAGACTCATTAGACTCATTCATGTCTTCAGAATACGTTTGCTCACATACACTCAGTCTTACCACCCCCACACCTACAGCTTCCCTTGATATAGCTGTACAGTGAGTACCCCCATAGAAGTGAATGTGCGACTGCTGTCTTTTGATAACATTCACTTTTTCCTCCTAGAATAAAATTTTACTCAGTTCAGCCATTCAGAGACTTGGCAGCTGTTGACATTTCTGGAGGAAAGCACATGACTAATTAGAATAATCACTTCCCAGACTGCTGCATTAGCAGGCAGCTTTACCAATGACATCATTCTCCATACTAAGGCACCCATATAGGGAAACATCAGTAATAGAGGTAACTAAGAACTGCAAAGGCTTTGCATCAAGCTCTTCAGTACCTCAGGGAAAGTATCAACAAGACAAAAATCACCATTAACTATCACCATAGCAGATATATATATATATATATATATATATATATATATATATATATATATATATATATATTTTTTGTGTGTGTGTATGTGTGTATAAAAAAGACAGAAAATAAAACAACGAAAAAGTACAAGTGAACAAATTTGTGTAGAAAGGATAATGCTAAAAATAGAGATATAATGAAGTGAAAATGAACAGAAAATAAATACAAAAAAATCACACTGTCTGTTGTCTGCATCTTCTTAATTCTTAAATTGCGAAGTACAAGAATAATATTGGATGAATGTTATTTTATTGGCATACTTTATCTAAAACCACTAGGAATGAAAAAAATAATATTTACACCCACTGTTGTTGAAAACCTTTCCCTGCATCCCTGGCTGAGTGAAATTTGCCCTCAGGCTGCATCTTATTAGGTATACACAACCATGGAGGAAGAGCAGATATCTTGCAAAAAAAAAAAAAACTTCTGTCAGTTCTCCACATTTGTAGCAATTTTATGTTATTAATATAAATGTGCAACAAACTGAAGAGAAAAACACACTCATCTAAGCACAAAGATCAGCACAACAGTATACCTAAAATTAATGAAATGAACCCAAATAATAATAACCTCACACTAAATCAACAGGAGAAACTGTATTCTCATAACAATGTGATAAAACATGATTCTACCATTCACATTTCGATAAATCCGTATTGATTGCAAATGGATTAATTCAAACTGCATGATCCAATGCTGTATACTGTTAATAAGTAGGAATGTTGCCTCCACATTACAAGACTATATACAGGATTAATGACTGTATGTTATGAAATCCAGCAATCACAACAAAGATCATTTTCTGCATTTAACAAGACTTGACTTTCATATTACGTGGTATAACTAGATGATGTAGCAAGTTGTCATTTCAAGGTGTATTTGTAAAACTGAAGCATGGACACTTTTACAATAGAAAATGATGTTACAATTATAGTATAAAGTACAGTTATGTAAGGTGAACTTACCAGAACAGCAGATGTTTGAATGATCACTACTGCAGTTGTCTTAGCTCTATGGGATTATATGCTTTCAAGGATGTAATAGCTGGCCAGCTTCCAAAGCTTCAGGACACCTTCTTTGCATCCAAACCATCAAGAAGCTTGAGATGAGCTGACTAAAAGACAGGTTTGGCTGCTAAGCCCTTCATATCTTTCCTGCCTACAGAGAGAAGGAGGCTGAGCCCTAAAAAGGACAATTGTAGGAATAACAAAAATAACTGTCCACAGCCTGGCACAAAAAGCATGCCAAAAACAAGAGGGATGGAGACAGGGAGCAGCTACTGCAGCAGTGATCATTCAAACATCTACTGTTATGTTAAGTTCAGCTTACATAACTGTACACTGTTCTACATATTGATCACTGCTGTTGTAGCCTTAGTTATATGAGTAGATTACCATAGCTATATTTGGGAGGAGGAAGGATAAGGGTCCAGAAGCCACTGAAGAATGATTCTAGCAAAACGTGATCTAGTCTCAGAGAAGGAATCAAGCTAATAGTGCTTTGTAAAAGTATGTACAGAGGACCTAGTAGCAGCTTCTAGAATACTTCTAGAATCCAACCCTTTTAAAAAAAAAGCAATAGATGAAGCCAAGGCCATGTTAGAGAGGGCCATGACCCTGCCTGGATTAGATTTATCTTGGTGAGTATGAAAAATAAAATAATAACCTTAGACAACCATTTGGAAATAGTCTGTTTTGACACAGGTTGTCCCTGCTGCTGCTTACCTTCTCAAGAAATGAACATTTGATCTGAAGAGCTGAAAGATTTAGTTCTGTCAAGATAGTACTGGAGTTGTCTGTGGACATCCAAGGTACAGAGTATCCTTTCTCCCTCATTTTTAGACTCAGGAAAGAAATTGGGGAGATGGATAGTTTGGCCTAAAGTAAACGTGTATACCATTTTAGGCATAAAAGAAGGATTAGTTCTCAAAGAAACCCTGCCACTATGGAAAATGAGGTAGGGTTGACTCACCATAAGACTTGCAACTCAGTAAACCTTCTTGCAGAGGTCAGAGCAATCAGTAAAACTGTTTACCATGTAAAGAACCTCAAGTCAGCCAGATTAGCTGGTTCAGATGGAGTAAGTGTTAACTTCTCTGAGAAAAAATTAAGATCTCAAGGAGGTGACACCAATTTACTTAGAGGCTTCTTACGCAAAACACCTTTCAATAATATTTTGTCATTAGACTGTTTAAAGAGGAGGATCCATGTTAAGAAATGCTGAAATGGCAGACAAATGAACTTTGACAGAGGAATAAGAAAGGCCATAGGATAGTAATTCACACAAATACTGTAAAATCAGAGAATGGGTGCTGCTTGTTTTGCTGGCACCAACTAGAAAACGTTTCCCATTTGCTAATATATGATTTCTAGTTGCAGGCTTTTTTGCCTCCATTAGTACCTGCTGCACATCCTCAGAAAACAGGTGCCTAAAAGGAATTAAGATCCAATCATCCAAGCAGTCAATTGAAGATCGATGTCTGGGTAGATCAAGCACTCCTGTTCTTGTATGATTAAATCCATTCTGTGAGGAAGCTTGTGGTAATTGCCCCCAGCCATTTCCAAAAGAAGGGAGAACCACTGTTGCCTGGGTTAGAAGAAGGGAGTCACCACAATGATCTTAGGGGATTCAGCACAATGATCTTAGGGGATTCCTTCAGAATCTTTAGCAGCACACCAGATGTTAGTGGAAAGGGTGGAAAGACATACAGGAACATTGCTGTCCAAAGAAAAGAAGAGAAGAGGCATCTGTCTTCCAGGCCTTCTTGCATGGAATCTGGAAGAGAATTTTGCCAGATGAATGCATAGAAAGAAGGCAGAGAGGTCTACTGGAGACGTTCCTCACAGAAGGATCAAATCTTGGAAGACCCCCTGATCTACTTTCCACTTGTGATGGCCTGCTTATCTTGTCTACCACACAATTTTGCTCTGACAGAATGTAGGTTGCCTGTACAGTTAGACTGTACTGTGAAGCTCTATCCCAAGCTAACATGGCATACCTGCTTGTTGATGTACCACATAACTGTGTTATTGTCTGTAATCACTTGAAGAGGTCTTTGGGGCAAAAGATGATTCAGGAAGTTGAATATCTTGATCTGGGAAAGCATCCCTTGATATTTATGTGCTTGCATGTGTCCTTGAGTGGGTGTTTTGTCCAACTCACCCTCCCTATTTTTGGTTTGTAGTTTAAATTTGGTGGCTTTTGCAGTTGCCCACCCCACTGTAGATTTGACCTGGGACACTCCCCCAGTCCCATCTCTTTACCACATTCTACCTAATAAACTCTTTCTGCACTTGCTTTTAGTCCTTTTTGATTTAATTGCATTTTTAAACTGTGTTTGGTCTAATATTCATACATACTCAAGTGCGCTAGCTTGCACTGCATGTGAATTGTTTTTACTACTGTTCTTGCTACTTTTCTGTTAAAAAAAAACAAACAAAAAAAAACTTTAAGCCTGTTTCCTACCTTTCCTTTAACTAGTGTTCCAGATACAGATTTGCTGTATCCAGGACTGTATGTAAGCTTCTGAGCCCCCCCCCAAGCCTTTCTGTGTTGGAGGGAAGTCTTCTAGCTTACCACTGGGAGTGGTAAGCACTAGGTAACCTGTCTACCACATAAGGAGTGGTTCTGGCCCATAAATTGTAGTTATTGGCCATTTGGGCAATCTCTTCCATCTCTCTCAACTTTCTGATTTGAAAGTCTGCATTTGCACTTGTTTCTGTCCAGTAACTTGTCTAGTGCAGATACAGATTCTTAGTTTTAGCACTTAAATTTGCTTATTCATGCTCAGCACTTGTTCAGAACTTGTAAGCACTAAATAAGCTACTAATTACTATAACACTCAATCTTCCTCATTACTTAGAGGAAAACAGTTTTTGTACTTACTTTTCTCACTTGCTTAGAGGAAAAACAGCTCTTGTACTCACTTTCCTCACTTATCTAGAGGAAAATAGTTTTTTATTCAGGCATGTCCAAGGGTCAGCTCCCAGTGTTCTCTCCTGTCTATCTGAAGAATCTGAGCATCTTGAGGCAATGTAGAAATTGCCTCATGTACACAGACAACCCTCTCCTCCTACCACCCAACACTACAACCTGTGAGAGATGCACTTATCTAGCCAAACTGGAGGTAAAGCTCTCTCCAACCAAGACTGAACTTGACAGTCATGAGGAGAAGGTAAACATTTGCATCACACCACACTCATCACATAGTGTCACTAAATCTACACCACCAAATCCACACATAGTAACACAAAAACATTTGCGGAGGCTCTCAATAATAATCTGTCTAAGCAACAGAGACCTCCAAAGCAGAAACGCAAGCAACCTCCATCCCCCAACACAACCCAAATGACACAGAGCCCACAGACTCAGTGTGCCACTCAACCACAGCCAATAAGGCAAAACAACATACCCAACACACTAGTCATAGGTGACTCTATAGTCAGGCACACTGATGTCCCACTCACCAGGTTAAACAAGGAGAAGGTTACTGTCAGCTGCCTGTCGGGTGCCAGGATCCGCCACATAACCCATGCACTCAGGTCACTCCACAACAAGTACAGATATGACTCTGTCATTGTCCATGTTGGTGTGAAAGACCTGAGACATACCTCCCTGGACTACATGAAAAGAGACATGGAAGAGCTCTCTGATCTTGTAGCCCAGGCAGGTATGACCCTAGCCCTGAGTAGCATTCTGCCATCGCCTCGAATGATACCGCAGTACAAGGACAAAATGATTGACTTCAACAATTGGCTAAGCTTCTGATGTCATTCTAAGGGGATCCAGTATCTGTCTGCTTGGGATGACATGGTTGACAGACCATGATGCTTTGCCACAGATGGCCTGCACCTTTTGGCCTTGGGATTCTGGATACTGGCTAAGGCTCATGCTGCCCATATAGTGCCTTTTTTTAGGCAAGGTGCAAATAAATAATTCACCACCGTAACAGGAACAGGCAAGCAAAAACTGAGGGTAATGCTACTCAATGCTAGAAATCTAAATCTCAAAATGCACTCACTCGAGGCATTCTTTAAAATGGAGAACATCGATATCTGTGCAGTGACTGAGACCTGGTTCAAGGCTCAAGAGAGCACCCCTGCACTACCAGGCTATAACTCATACCACACTTTTCAGCCATGTAACTTGGACCGAAACACCAAAGGCGGAGGTGTGTCCATATTCATTAAGGATATCCACACCTCCAGGCTAGTTGCTCAGCATAATGCATCCAAAGTTATCCAAGTGCAACTAACTACGGGCAAAACTGCAGTCCAAATTGTAGCTTGCTACAGATCTCCCACCATGCCCCAGGACTCCCACTCCTCTTTTCTTGATGTACTGGAAAATATTAGGGTTCAACCAAACACCCTAATAATGGGTGACTTCAACTACCCAACCATTAACTGGGAAAACTACTTGTTTACCAACTCCTTAGTTCAACGCTTTCTGGAATTCATAAACTCCAATGCCCTGGATCAACTTATCCACACCCCTACCAGTGGCAACAATATCCTAGACCTAGTCATTACCAACATGAGTGGCCAGTGTTCCACACCTGAAGTCAACACCCGTTGGTCCAATCCGACCATAAGCTAATCACCTTTGATATCCACATCCCGCCCCCAGGAAACCACAGTAAAAAATTTCTCCAAAGCCAACTTCATGCTTCTTAAGAAAGAAGTGGTGAACTTCATGACACCCATGCAGATGGACAATACAGTTACAACTGCTGAATCCTACACAAATGCACTCTATAAGCACTTATTTGAGTGCATGGATCGTGCTATCCCAAACAGAATCAAGATGCTATCCTCCAAAAAAAGGAAGCCAATCTGGTGGTCCCCTGCCATAAACACACTCTACAACAGAAGGAAGAAACTGTTGCAAAAGAGAGTAAAATTCCATGAGTGGAGGAGCTCCCTGGTCAGCTTCAGAAAGAAGCTGAGATCCCTTATAAGATCCTCCAAAGCTAGCTATGAAAACTAAATCACCACTAATTCTAAGGACAACCACAAAGCATTCTATAGCTATGTCAAGAATCTCAATGGCAACACCCAGATCTGCTCTGAGTTACAGCACAATGGCACGCAAATTACAGAACCAACTGATATTGCCAACATCCTGGCAGATAGTTTCAGTGCTAACTTTACCCCCCCACCCCCTAAAGGGCCCATATCTATACAGGAAGAATGCAGAGTCCCTGTAATCACAACTACACAGGTAAAAGCTGCACTCTCTAAAGCCAAAAACACAGCATCCATGGGACCGGACAACATCCCAGGCTGCGTTTTACACAAACTTCAGAATGAACTGGCCCCCACTTAAGCACCATGTTCAATAATAGCCTCGCATCAGGCTTTGTGCCCACTGAATGGTGCACAGCAACAGTTATCCCACTCCACAAAGGGGGAGCCACCACTGATCCCAGGAACTATCGACCTATTAGCCTGACAAGCCTGGTCTGCAAGGCTTAGATCATGGAACTCATAAACAAAGACATTGGTAACCTCCAAACTCTGGATCCCACCCAGTTCAGGTTAGTGAAAGGCAGATCATGCCTCTTGAACCTGATCAACTTCTTTGAGGCAGTCACCAAAGCCATAGATGAGGGTAAGGTGGTTCACACAGCCAGTCTTGACCTCGCCAAGGCTTTCAACACCATCCCCCATTCTGGAATTATAGCTAAACTCACTAAACTAGGTATAAATCCCTACATCACAAGATGGGTTGCCAACTGGCTCACTGACAGAACTCACACTGTAAAAGTTGCAGACTCCAAATCTGACCTCAAAGCAGTGACAAGTGGAGTATCATAGGGTTCCATCCTGAGACCTCTCCTGCTTGGTATCTACTTCTGTGATGTACAGGCTAACACAGAAGGCCTCTGGATAATGAAGTTCGCAGATGACTGCAAACTAGGAGCCATAGTCAAGTGCCCAAATGATGTGGACATACTACAGAAGGGCCTCACAGAGACAGATGCCTGGTGGCAGAGCCATGGCCTCAAGCTCAATGCCAAAATGTGCAGTGTCATCCTCTTTGGTAAAAACTCTGTACCCATGAAATACCACATAGGCAGCAATCTACTTAACACTGAATGTGTGATAAGAGACCTTGGGAACCAGGTAGACAGCAGTCTCTCCTTTGATAGTTACATCGCCACAGTAGTCAGGAAGTCCTTCTACATGGCACACCTCATCATAAAAGGGTTCTCACCCAGGAAAAAAGAGGTCATTGTTCCCCTCTACTCGACACTCATTAGACCCATTATAGAGTACAACGTCCCTTTTGGAATGTACCTCACAAGACATCTGCAGCAGCTGGAAAGGCCACAGAAGTACCTCACAAAGAGGATTACTGGCCTCAAACAAATGCCCTACACTGACGGCCTCAAAAAACTCCAGCTTTACTCCGTAGCATATCGCCTACTCCGAGGTGATCTCTGCCTAACAATATAAAGCTATGTCAAACCCAGAGCTGTTGGACATGCTACACCTAAAAAAATCCCAATCCCTCTGTGCTACATGCTCTAGGGACCGAAACCTTGTCACCACAATAAACAGAACATGCTGGAGGGATAGATTTTTGTCCCAAAGACTTCCCATACTCTGGAACAGGCTACCCATCTATGTCAAGCAAAATTCTTAATTTGCATTCTTCAAGAAAAATCTTGATGAGTGGATGGGAAATAGGAAATACACCCTGGGGATCACTTCTGTGTCTCTGCTCGACAATGGCACAGGAAAATAACTTTATTGGGTGGCGTAAGCCAAGGAACCTTGTTGGCTAGGCTTATGTAGACCCTTGAGCCAATAGCCTAGTACCTACCTATGAACCCATGACCTATGATGTCCCATACCAGCTGGACTTTTATCCTTCCCATAACTTTTCTCCAAGCAGAATCTGAAGCATCTGTGGTGACTGGCTTCTTTAAGGCAGGGATGGAGAAGTGGAGACCTGGATTTAAGGATATCTGTCATCTCCTCCAAAACATTTCTCTTCTAACAACCCCCAGTACTAGGATCTGAAAAGATAAAGGATGTTGATGGAGGGACCAAGGAGATTTCAGAATTTTTCTCATGTGGTGTTTTGCAAGGGGCATCATGAAAAACACAGAATGGAAAACATTAGAAATAGATCTACATAATGATCAACTTTTTCCTGTTGAAGAAAAGCTGTTTGAACTGAGGTGCAGATCTGACATCCTAAGAACACAATCCTGTGTGAGGGCATCAAGAAAAACTTTCTCTTGGAATCCTAGCTTGTCCAAGAGATCTCTCAAGAGGAAAACTCCTGACATTTTGAAAAAAGACTCTGCAAAGATAAAGAAGTCATCTAAATATGGAAAATGTGGATATCCTGTAGCCTGCAATGTGCTCTAATTGGAGCCATCTACTTTGTGTGCACTCTTAATTGAGTGGATAGTCCAAAGCATAAGGCAGAGAACTGATAATGTGATCCAGACACACAAAACCTTAAGAAATGTCTGAATTCTGGATAAATAGAGATGTTACCAGGAAACTTGAAAGAGTAAGAAGAGGTAACAGGTTGTAATGTGACATCATTCTGAATTCAGGCACTATCACAAACAGATTTAGGAAAGAATGATCCAGAACTGGTCTTCAAGCATTTTCTTTTTTTTTCTTGACACTAAGAACATCCTTGTATAAAACCCCTTCCCCACTTGAGAAGAAGGAACTTGTTCTATCACCCCTTGAGACATTACATAATGAAGAACAGGAGGAAACAAAAGAGTCTGATCTGCAGGATTAGGAATGACCCCCAGAGAAAGAGGAATTTCAATCCCACTGCCGTCAATAACCCTGCTGAATGATTTTCAGAACCCATTTGTCTGAAACAATCTGTCATCAAAGAGAAAAATGGAGATTTAAACTTTCTGGAAGAGAATAAGGGCCAGGAGGTAGGGGGTCACAAGGTCTCTTGAATAGTCATTCAGACTTGTTGAACTGTCCTTGGTTTTGGGAGGTTGGAGACTTCTTTTTGTAAACCCCTTGCCACCTCTTCTTAAACATATTGTTTACCTAAATTCTGTTGAGACTGGTTATTCTGATTTTTGTCAAAATTGGATAAGGAGAAAAAAATCCCTTGGGCAATTTGAAAAATGAGGGCTGAGAAATTTTAGTGATTCAATGGATCAGCTTGCCAATTTCATCAAACTTTTTGGTAACCTCTTCAGCATAAGGTCTAAATACTAAATCTATATCTAAGGGAGAATTCAAATCTTATTTTTATATCATCTGAGCGCTTCTGAGAATGCAGCCAATCAAGCCTACATAAAACTGTCCCAGAAGTATCAACAGAATCATACACACACTGAAAACAATGAGTAATGACATGTGCAATAGTCATTTAAAGCTGCTTTTTTTCTTCACAAGAATAAACTGTAGCTAAAACTTTCCTCTTTTGTTTACAATATGTCTGAACAAACTTCAACATATGAGCCTGAGAATTTTAAATTCTGAAAATAAAAGTTGCAAAGTATACACTTTTTCCCATACTTATCAATAAATTTTCTTATTATTGTTGGAAAGAATAGGGTTGGTTTTAACTATGTTCTTAGCAGCAGTGTAGTCAATTAAGGCTATAGCTGCTGGGTCAGGTTTGGCAATAGTATATAAATATTTAAAATACTGAAAAACTTTATATATCCTATCTACCTTTTAGGGACAGATAGTTGACTAGCAAGAACATTTCAAGCAGTAAGACACACATACTTTAAAACAAACAAGATAGGGGGAATGGGAATAGGTTTTGAAAATCCCTCTCTAAATTGAGTATAGCTTTTAGCAAATTGTAGTGTATAACGACCTACAGCACTATGTGTTATGGCAATAAAAGTACCACTGAATTATATTAATTTTTAAAAAGTGATGAGCGATCCAGCTGTTTAAAGAAAAATCAGCACTAAATTAACAAGAGAAGTTTGTTCATGAATGGAATTCAGATGAGTTCTGTGATGAAGTTATAGTGAGAAACTCTAGCACTATCAACTCTAGAGCCCTTAATGCATAGTATATATATATATATATATATATATATATATATATATATATATATATATATATATATATCTAGGGTCTATATTAAATCACCTAATGATTAGGTAAGCGAACGGTGATTAATCGACCCCATGTAAGCGAAAGCTTACAAAACCGAACTGTCAGAACAGCAATTTTTTTTCCAAGGCAAAAAAGAAATCGCTGTTGCAACAAAAAAAAAAAAAAAAAAAGAAAAGTAAGCACATTAAAACATGAGATTAAGTGGGGGGCTTTATATATATTCCTATGTGTAAAATTGGGTGGAATATACTTATATAAAATAGTTCAGAAAAGACTAATACATCAGTTAGTGTTTATCATGTTCCTGGCAGCAAATAACCACTGATTTGGTAAAGAATATTTATAATTTGCTGACATATCTTAATGTGCTTACTTACATGACTGTCTGAACCTAGTTAGCTATATAGCATTAGACGTGTGCATTTAATACTGTCAACACACTGGATAACTTCCCTCTTTCATGCTATGACCATGACAGGAGAGTTAGCATACTGATAATGTCTGGAGTAGAACAAAACAGATTTGTATCCATTTGTATCATACCTCTCAATCTCTTAGATCAAGAAATCTGTACAAAGCCTGACATAATGGGTGGGGAGACAAGGCCTAAAAATAGGGACACATTTTAAATACTGCTCGTATAAACTAAGAAAGTTGATAGAATACCAGTATTAGTCTTAGCATGCATTTTTCGGAAGAATGTGAAGTCTGAAACTCAAATGTATGTTATTATTTAGTGACTTCAGTCCTTAGATCACCCCAGTGATTTGCCAGAAAACCACATATTTTTATGAGAAACAGACCAAAAGTATGATGCAAAAATCTGGACATTCTACAAAAATCTGGACAGTTGAGAGGTATGATTTGTATTAATGAAAAGATTAGTAAGCCAGGTATGCTTAGAACTGGGGCAATTCAGCTTAAACTTGATGTCTCCACAGTCACATGTGGGAGGTGCAGTTATAGAGAAGCACAATACCATCGACATTCTAAACATTTTTCAAGACACTATTTTATTAGCATAATTTAATAATATAGATGGAAAAGAGAAGCAGCCAGAGATTGAAGCCCTTGGAGATTACTTCTTGAGATATTCCTCAGCACATATACAGTTTCACTTGGCCTTTCATTTTCTTTTCAATATGCAACTTTTGTGCCATCAAATGACATTACTTTGTATACCTAAAACATGTATTCTTTTGGGGAGGCAGTTGTGACTGATGGTATTAAATGACATGGGAAAATCAAGAAACTGACACAACCTAGTTTTTGGAGCTGTATATAGAGATATACTCTTTCTGAACCTATACTGGCATAACTGAAAACCCCTTCTTAAAATGTTCACAGGAACATTTGAGATGACTATGGGTGTACATTTGTTTGTTACCATTGAGTTCCTATCATTGTGTAAATGTTACTAGTCTTTTTCTTTATTTTTTGAACTATACTTTCTTGAGCATTGTTGTTAATGGTGATTATAATAGGGATGGATAATTGTCAAAAACAAACACATTACCTTTGGTTGAATAAGATCTGTCCAGCACAGCCGGTTAACTTATGTATGGTATTTTTTTTTTAAATGTGATGGCAACCTCTTTATGACATTCATAGTACATATGGACAGCACAGAGGAAATGCATGCAATATTTGATTGCTAGGACTACTGCCTTCTCTACTCAGCACATCTACCTGTTAAATATTTGCAATACAAGCAGCACTAAAGACATTCCAAAAAAAGTCACAATGACAAGGTCTCCATTTGCAGATGGACTATGTCAAGCAACCTTGCTATGCCCAACTGTTAACAGTCTCAGGCAATATCAGTGGTGGGAGCTTCTAAATAATTTGGCTCCATTCGTATCTGACTCAGTAGGAGAAAGGCAAGTTTGCTTACCTTGATTTATTAACACCTTTCAAAAATACTCTGTAAAAGATTTGGCTATTCTGGATAAAGGGGTGGAATTTCCAATTATTATCTTTAACTTGTGTTTCCAATTATTTTATACTTGCATGTACTAAATGCAAGATAAAACAGTCCCCAGGATTTAATAAAATCTGTGCAGGCACAGTGTAGAGCCTACAGGGAATGTATCCATGTACATGGCCATGGTTCCCCCTCGTGTATATTATCATGCATATTAATGATGGCATGCTGCCAAGGGAGATACGAGAAACATGGATATTGAATCAGTGTAGGGAGAGGTGTAGTGGCTACCTGTGGCTGCAGAAGATTGTGAGTCTCCCTGTAATGCTCCCTGCCACTGTTGTAATGTTGTGAAGTGTGTCAGATGTATAATATGTCATGTTTATGATGTTTTATAATTTTATTTTTGTTTTCTTTTATTTTTGTTTAAACTGCATGTTTGTGTGGTGCACAGCAATGCCAAGCTGTGCTCACATATAGACAACTGACACCTGCCAGACATCTAAAAAGAGAAACCAGATGTAACTAATTATTATAATTAATTTTTTTATTATTTTTTTTTTAATTACTGTTTTCATGGCATGGAGCACAGCAGAACTGAGTGGAGCTCATACATACATAGCCGACACTTGCCAGACATTTAAAAATAGAAACCGGATGTAATTAATTATTTATTTGTAGGTGTGTTTAAGCATGTTTGCTCAGCATGACACAGTGCTCAGCAACACTAACAGGTAGCCTAGTAGTATATGTGAAGGTATGCTAGTCTTCATAACATCCAACTAGCTACATGGGTAGAGTTATGGTCTTATGTGTAGTAAGCCTGGGCTTGAGACCATAACAGGCAAAATATGTGTGTAAATGAAAGCACTATTTTTCCTTAATTTCATTAAACTATTGTGAATTTTGGCACTGCTGCACTATGCTAAGCACTGCTCATTCATGCTAAGTAGTGCATAAACATGTGAATAGTTACTAATGTTTGCGAGGTGCTAAGCCTCACTAAAACAACGGTTCTGCAAGTTGTTGCACTGCTTGGCTTCCCTTAGCTGGTTTGCAAGCTGTGAAGCGATGCTGCACTTTTTTTGAATGTAGCTCAATGATGTGTAAAGGTGGGAAAACAGTCTATATTTAGCCCAATAGGTGGGAATTCTGCATCATTCATTGGAATTCAATCAGCTGTTGGTATGGTTGGTGGTGTTGGCGAAGGTGTGTGCTTTTGGTGAAGAGGTGGGGTATTCAGGAGTCCAGGGTCATGACTGGGCTCCTTGTTAAAAAACATGAACCCTAGCTGATGCAGGGCAGATTCCAGGGCTCAGAGTGTAAGACACAGGCCTGGGACCATTTGACCAGGGAATTCACCAGTGTTACTGGTATGCCCCACACAGGTGAGCAGTGTCATCACCATTATGATAACCTGAAAAGGACAAAGAGGGGGACCTTTGAAACCTGGATCCAAGGGAAAGAGCAGAGAATGCCCCACAAATATGTATGTACGTTATCCTCTGTTTTACCAATATGCAAGCTGAATGTCTGCAAAACTGGTATGCATAATGGTATGCTTCTCTCACAACAGCTGCAGCCGAGAGTGCTCGCAATGTCAAGTCCCATGCTGGGAGCCTGGCCAGGTTGAGCTGTGACCATGGTAATTACGGATTTAGTATGCTAACTGTAGTGCAGTATACAAGCAAGAGTAAAGCATGAACTGCAATAAAGTATACTCAAGAAAAACTGTAGTGCAATACATGGTCAAGTAGAACTGCAGTGCAATAAATGGGCAAATAGAGCTGTAGTGCAATACATGAACAATATCAAATGAAGTTCAATAAACAATACCAATAACAGTAAGCACAATGGTGTTCAGTAGGATTGAATTGTGATAATCATTGCAGTACAGCTGTATGCATTGATTGTCTATGGTAAGGTTGCTGCAGTCAAGTGTAACATTGTATTAGCTGCGGAATTCAAAGCTAATGGCCTGCAAGCACTATTGCTTAACTCATAGTACTGTCCAAGGCTTTCTCCAGGCCAATATTGGTCACATAATGCTCTCTGTTCTTCCTATTTCAGGTAATAAAGGTATATGGGTGTGATAGTCCACTCCATGGGCAGATATTGTGTGTGTGTATTTCACAGATATTTCAAAGCAATAACAAAACAAAATGTTCACCAGCATTGCTGATACTGAAGTAAAGCCATTTTAACATGTACAATATGGTTTTATTCTATGCATGTGTGTTGTACTGTCAGTACAGTCAAGTATAACATTGTTATAGTTCTAGCATGCAAAAAGAAAGTCCTGTAACTTGTATTGCTCAGCTCATAGTGTGGTTCAAGTTTATCTCCAGCCCATGGTCAGTCACGTAATGCTCACATTTTCTGTCTTCCCAGGAACAAAAGATATATGAGTGAGATAGCCCATGTTATTGGCAGATATTATGTTTAGATTTAACAGAGTTTTAAAATCAATAAGAATAACGTGTTCACCAGCATTGTTGATTCATAAATAAATCTATCTACTTCTAGTATGGCTGTATTCCTTGCAAGTCTGTACTAAGTTGCTGCAGTTAATTATTACATTATTTGCGGACATCTTCTGCAGTCACAGCTATTGGTTTCTACTCCCATGCCTGGCAACTAAAGCATGACGTCTGTCTTGTTTATGAACTGTACACAAACATCCCTCTCAAGTGTCATGATTTGTCATACAGTAATTCATATTGTGTAATCCATCTGTCACAGGATTACCACAGAAATGATTTCCTGGAATGTAAAGTATTACCAAATCTATTACAGAACACGATGCTAATTATATAACTCCACATGATGTGCAAGTGTTCTGTCTAGTTGTGTACCTACATTTGTTATTGCTTGGTCCATACTGTCTCATGAAACAGCTTAAGTAGTATATACAGGCTACATTACCTATAGGATACTTGTAGCCACTGTACACAAAACTGACAACACACACCTGTGGAGATAATATTACCACTGTTTTCAGGGGTATAACCTGCAATATAGCTAATGGACTCTTAATCTCTCTCTCCCCCCACCCCTTATCAGCATGTATTTAATACTGGCATGTATTTTTATGGCTTACTATTAACATATATTGTTAAAATAGCTATATTTTGGGAAATGTGGTTTATTATTGTTATGTGTCATTACGCTTTCATATTGACATATCTTGTTAAATTAACCATTTTGTTGGCGTTGTGTAATTTATTATTTTATTGTGTTATTATGCTTTCATATTAACATATCTTATTACATTAATTGTGTGGTTGCCTTTATGCTTTAATCATTACTGGCATGCTGTTCTGTTATTTCATGCTGTGTCATATATAATAGACATTGCTATGTATTTGGGTTACTTAATATGATGTTCCATGCTGTTAATACTAACAATTATTTGTTCATAACTAACCCCCACATATTGCTATACTTCAATTACCACAGTATATCAAGGTAGACTGGTTCTGGCTGATCCCACTACCTAGGCTCAACCTCCCGTGGCACCAGGTCCCAGCATGTCTGGGACCGAAACCAGTGGTGCCCCCTCTGCTGTCTCTTTAATACCTGTGGCATCGGGTAGTGCCACCCCACAGGGCAGGGATAGGCCCCCCTCTGGGAGCATTGATAGAGGGGAAGTTGTCACCCAGGCTGAGCTGCAAGATAGTCCACTGTGGCTATGACTGCCACCTGTGCCACATTGAGGACATGCTGGCCAACCTGCTGGGGAAACCTCACCCCAGTGTCCAGCCAACAGCAGTGCCAACCCCGGGTCAGTGAAGGATTAGTGCTGACAGTTCCATGGGTGAGGATGTGAGTCATGCTGCTGCTCTCTGGATGCTCATGGGACTTGAATTCCACAACACCCTCCCTATCTAAGGTGTTAACCCCCTCATGTGTCACACACTGCTGTCTTGTCTGTCTTTTCTATTTGCAAATGCATCCTCACTGACCCAACTTACCTCCCGCATACATACCTATGTCCCTTCTCCAACATTCCTTTCTCACCTTAAAAAAAAATAGACACCTGTCCCCAAAAAAAAAAAAAAAAAAAAAATTTAGCCCATACATAGCTCTCCATTTCACACACGTGTCCACTGGACACATGTAATTTGGTCCAATTGGGTTGACAAAGTAGTTGTCCTCACTTCTCTCTCTGGGTTTTAATAGTCAAAATTCATCTACAAATTCTGTCAAAGTGCATAGTTGTTTCTGTACAAAAAATACATAGCTATGGTTTTTTCCTACACCCTTCCTGCACATCTCTCTCTGCCTTTCACTGTGTTTTCCCCTGTTTGCCCCCATTTCACCATGTTCCTATCTCCCCTTTTTTTTTCACACCTTTGCTATGTTCAGCTAAATAGAGCTATAATGACTACATGTGTTTAGAACATTGTAAGACACATGTGCACAATAAACACCTCTGCGATGCTTTGAACCCCAGCCCATTACACATGCACCTCACTGCATTAACCCGCCATGTTACATAACTCTTACTTAAAGCAGGTGGTTTAAACAAAACACAGTAATTGCCAATTACAGTCATTAAGCGTGTTTCAGCAGAGCTGCACACCGCACCACGCAAACTGGAATAAAAAGTAATGGAAAAAATGGGAGTGTACCTTGGACTCTGGTGCAATAGTACACCACTAGACAGCCAAATACATGATAATGGATGTAACTGAGGCCTGTGATAGCAAGTAAATGCACCCTTTTATCAGTAACATATAGAAAGTCACCTGCTAAGGCATTAATCACAAAATACATGTTCAACTTGGACTTTGGTGCAGAAATACATCCATATAAAGCCATGCACACACTTATGGATGTAGAAAATGTTTGTCATAGCCTGCATGTGTGCACATATATCTTGCAAATACACTGGCTATTGAAGTGACTCAATAGCTCAGTCTGTTAAATGCTTTCCATACAGTATATGTTATCAAACACAGTCCTGGGTTCAAATCCAGTGTTGTGTAGCATTTCAATAACATTCCTGTGAAGACAGCAATTAATGAATGACTCATGCACTCTTTATCCACACAAAGCATTGCAAATTAAATAACTGCTTTCCAGTGCTGGAGGTCACAAGCCTGCAGGTAGGGACATGCTTAACATATACATATAGCAATACTATATTTTGCCTAGTACACTGTTATTGACCCAGTTGCCTAACATACATACCTTCAACGCATGCCTTAATTGGAGTGTAAAGGGTACCCTCAGCCTGGGTCGGCTTCCACTACAAAGCTGACACAGTTACACCTACAGATTTTTGTCTTCCAAAGTGTTCACACTCTCTGCCTATGTCTATTACCTGCAGCAGCTGCTGCAGCCTGTTGTACACATGGCTGTATGTAAAGATTTCTGCTACAGACCTACACTATGTGATGATGTAGTCTGCTCAGCCCAGTAATGTTCATCTCAACAGCTAAGAAAGTGGCCCTGGATTACATAAAGACCTTATATATTGCATAGTGTTTGCATTGCATTGGCTAATGATAGCACAATTCAGCTGTTTTAGCTGCAATTAGCATATCCGAGCCAAAGACTGGTTTAGAGGCAATTGTGTGCTAATGAGAAGTATGTTAAAAATAAAAGCAGCTGCCTATGTGGAAAAATTCTGTATGAGACTTTCCTCACACAAAGCACCTCTTTGTGAAACATTACTAGTAGCACATTTCAAAAGAGGAGTACTGCACTTCACCAAGTAAGTAACTGTGTTTTTATGTATAACAGGATGAAGATAGGAGTATAGAGGTATGGGGAATAAGGATTGCAGCAGTAAGCCTATCTTAGACCTGTGGTAATGACATGCCATTGATATCCTGCTGTCTTACACCTACAGGGAATGTACAATACTTCAAGGTTGCATTGTCTTTTGTCATTGTGACATCTCTCATGGCACACAGGAAAATACCTCAGTACTGATATTAGAACAGTTGTATCTACACACATAGTACATTGTCACACTGTGGGGTATGACAGTTGTGAGCAAACAGTGGATAGTGCTAGCCAATTTAACCTTGCTGTATCTGTACATAGCGGATGTCCACGTATGTGATCCTCTAATGTGTTCCCCTTGTGTTGTCTTTCTGGAATAATGTGCCATAGATGTCATGCCCCCTTCTCAGATGCAGAGAATGAAATAATACTTGAAGGACTTAAGCATCATCATCACATCCAGCTATCTAGGGGGAGGCATGACATGGAACAGTGGGCTGCATTGTGGGGAGACCTTGCACAGGATGTGAATGCCAGTGATCACCAGGGCAGAACATATAAGCAGGTTCAACACTGCGCAACAGACATGGTGAATCCTACATGACAAAAGGCAGCTGATGTAGTCAGGGATCGTGCCATCACTGGTGGATGGCCTGTAGTGGAACAATCACTGTTGGCCATTGAGGAATTCCTGGTGAACCTAGCGACACATGACAGCTCCCAGGCATCCATCACATTATACATCGTGGAAGTGGGTGCCACACTGTCCACAGCAGTGGAGCATGCAGGTAAGCTTACTGTCATCACCATTCTAATACTAATATGGTAGCAGTCATTGTGTCGGGCTGTACATACTTTTACATGTGTGCCAGGCCTATCTGATTTTGGGAGGAATTAAGCTCAGTTGTACAGTCATACACAGAATGTCACCAATACATCAAGTAACTCAGTAGCTACTGCACAAGTGAGATATATGCATGTATTACCTTGTTGTGCTGCATCATGCAGTGGTACTGACAGTGTCTCACCCTCAACTTTTTACAGGTCGTTAGGTGTTGTCCAAAGCCATGGTCCTGTTCCTGGTAAGCTTGGTACTCTTTTGTTGTGGAATATATATATATATATATATATATATATATATATATATATATATATATATATATATAAAGAGCCAGAATAATGCCCTATGTACACTAACGTTTGTGTGTAGCCAGAGTAGAATGTTTGTATGTTCCATTCTGGAACATTTACCTATGGTTCTTAGAGTGGATAATCACAGGAGTATAGATGAATGAACAGAAACACATTTGCAGTTATAGTTAAGAGTTAATAAGCCTCCTAGTTTACATGAGGCAATTAATCCGACATGCCTTTTAAAAACCGAAAGGTTGATGGTACATATCTTAGACATTGAATCTTTTATTTATATATATTTGTTAAGATAGGTATACTGGGCTTTATGTGTTGGTTTGTCAAGTATAGTTTTATATTGCATAACTAAAAGGTAAATTATACTGGTCAAGTTTCACTTGATTCACCTGACATGCTATGAAGGCCTTGAGTTGAATGTATATTTTGTTGTGAGGAAATCTGTTGTGCATGAAAGCGGAGATGAGAAAATATGAGATTGGTAATGCAGTTGTTGATCTACTCTTCTTGGATTTTCCATACATAATAGTACTGATAGTAATGTATTGCTTTTGTCTAGGTTTTCACAGGTGACTGGGGGGTGGGGGGTTCAAGTCTCTCCCCCACACTACCTAATGTCAGTGTCTCTTCAGACTCTGATGATGATAGTGGCTACAGTGAAGCACAGATTACATTGTCAGGGGGTGAATCTGTCCCAGAGGTTGACATCCCGATTCTGCCTCCATTTTCACCTCATGCAGTCAATATGCCCACAAATACCCAGTCCCCTCAGGGCACAGATATTGGACAGTCAGAGGCTGGAGACATTGCACAGGAAATTGTGGCAACTATGGCTCCATGGCTCCAGTGAGTGTAGACACTGGCCATAGTCAGAGACCTGGCAAGGTCCCACACAGGCAGATTGACAGGGGTGCTTGTAGGAGGATTGCTATTCATCCACCACCTATTGCATGTGTCACATCACAGGTGACTCGGCACATGTTGTGGGCCATCATGGAGGCACAAGCACATTCTGAATGGAACACCAGGTGTATGCTTAGGGTTATGGATGCAGCATAGTCTGATATCTGTGACTGCCTCCACCGCATTGGGGACACCCTGGATTGGTTCACTGATGCAGTGAGCAGACAGTGGACTGAGACAGTGTTTGTCCTTGCCCACACATTTTCTGTGCTGGAACATGTAGTTGGAGTTGGGCGTCAGACCCATAGACATAGGTCAGCAACCCCATCTGCTGAGAGTCCACGTGGCCATGCACAGACACACTCCCTCAGTGGCAGTACATTCAGCACTATGGAGAGGAGTGTGCTGTCCACACCATGATGTGGCAGGCTATGGGCTCATGGTCCTAGGCAGTCCCATGGGGGACAAAGTCCCAGCAGACAGCAGTCACCATCAGGTACTAGCACCACACCTGACCTTGGGCATGGTGGTGCCAGTGCAACTCCTGGCCAAGCAAGTTAATGTGTTCAGCTCCAGAGATGGTGAACTGTCAACTCTACCATGTACAGTCCACAGCTGTCCATCATACACAAGTGCAGGGCTAGCATACACTCACACTCCACTGTCACATGCAGGTCACCTACAGACATAAGCAGAAGAAGACTGGATAACACTGATAAGAACAAACTGTTTATTATGAACAAAGCTTTCAGGTAAAAAAAAACTTTCATCAGTGTGTAGCAAAAAAGTAAAACAGTTCACTTATATAGTAATCACACGCAACCAAAAAGTTAATTGTTTAACAATCAATTAAAAGCTTAAAGTAAGATGTAGCTATTACAAGCACATCTGCATGTGCTTTAGGATATGTTTCAATGACACAGTTTGGTTAATACCTGGCAAGGTATCAGCATTCATTCTTAAAATCCACTCATATTCCTTAACCTCCAACCTATTATTAATATCACCTTTTCTTATATTTATAGTCATCCTATCTATCACCATAAAAATAAATGTATGGCCACTGCCAAATTCATTAGTATGTTTAGCTAATGAGTTTGTGATAACATTCCTTTGTGTATTTGATCTATGGTCAGTGATTCTATCTTTATGACGTCTGGTTGACTTTCCTATATAGAAAGCTGTGCATAGTTTACAAGTAGCAAGATAAACTATATGTGTGCTATTGCATGTTGCAAAACATCGAAATTTATATTCTTTCCTACTTACTGGGTGAACAAAAATGTTTTTGTTGATAGCATCACAGCAACCACAATTATGGCAGGGTACGGTTTGAATCTTATTTACATTTAGTTTCTCTTTGATACACATATCTTTGTAACATAATTTTTGTTTCAAACTAGCTGAATTCCTATATGAAAAGCTAGGTATCTGACCAATAATGGAGTCTAGCTCTGGCAGAGATCTTAAAATATATTGATTATTACTAATAATTTTTCTGATGTCAGATGTATTTCTGTTAAAAGTGGTAACATAACACATTTTGTCTTCACTCCTATTAGGTCTTTCTGTAGCATTTAATTGTTCATTGTTTCCCATATGGAAATATGCTCTAGCTGTAGATATCCTTAAGTGTAATATATCATTAATCTCACTATCTAAGCGCTCTGCATCATAACCTACTATGAATCGTTATCGATCGTTATCATGAACTCATTAGCTAAACATACTAATGAATTTGGCAGTGGCCATACATTTATTTTTATGGTGATAGATAAGATGATTGTAAATATAAGAAAAGGTGATATTATTAATAGGTTGGAGGTTAAGGAATATGAGTGGATTTTAAGAATGAATGCTGATACCTTGCCAGGTATTAACTAAACTGTGTCATTGAAACCTATCCCAAAGCACATGCAGATGTGAGTGCAATAGCTGCATTTTACTTTAAGCTTTTAATTGATTGTTAAACAATTAACTTTTTGGCTGTGTGTGATTACAATATAAGTGAATTGTTTTGCTTTTTTGCTACACACTGATGACGGGTTTTTTTACCTGAAAGCTTTGCTCGTGATAAACAGTTTGTTCTTATCAGCGTTATCCAGTCTTCTTCTGCTTTTGCTTGAGTTTTATTATATGGACTGTGATTTTACTTTATACCTTGCTTATTTCATTGTGTCACCAACAGACATACACAGCATCTCTCCATGGTCCATCCATCCTGCTCCCCTTCCTGACTCACATGCGTTGTCAACCATTTGGACCACCTAGGCCTCCAGCACCTCCACACTACACCCTATGCAAATGATGAAACCTGTGCCACATCCCTGTCATCCTTCCCATTGATGTAGGGAAATGTCACTATGTCTCCGTTGCACAGGGTGACTATATTACTTGACATGTACCTGTGTAATGCAGTATTGTTTTGCCATGCCACTTGTAGTGGTCAATAACAGATACTGCATGCTGGCATGTTTCATGAGCATGCAACATACTTTTATGTACCTAATGTTGTATGATATTGTACTGGCAGTATTGTTATGCAATGACAGGTGTGTCACAGACCTGTGTATGTTTCTGTTCCAGGAGACTGAGGGGATATCCTATGGACACACAGCAACAACAAAGTGGCACAGGATGGCATGGTAGCACAGCAGAACTATGACTTCACTAAGGTACAGCAGTATATGTGCATGGCTCCAAAGGTTCATATGTGTATAACAGTCTAACAAGTGCAATTTTGGCAGTCAGCATAAGGTCTGCTACCCTTCATACACATCGCCTGGGTTTTCAGAACTTTCACATCTACAAGCTGTTGTGATGGAGTGGACCAGTCTACAAATATCCTGTGTCCGGTTCAGACAGTTGGCTAACATCAGTTATGCTTGTCATGTTCTGCATCCCATTGTGTAATCTGCACATGATGTGTGTCACAGCAGATGTATGTTTTAAATGCATGGGGGGGCCTGTGTCATGTAGGGTGTACTGTGTGTGTTATATAGCAGACTCCCCAGTATTTACTATGTATACCACCTTGATGTACGTGAGTAGAACACGTGAGACATGTGTTATGCCTGTCATGGCAATGCAGGAGGAACGCAATGAGATCTGACACCTCCCTGTATGGGGACATACACATCCCCTTCAAAGCATTGAGGAGATTGACTACATTTGTACGGTAATGACACAGACTCCATAGGTCATGTTATCTACACTGTGTATTGGTGTACCATGGCACCTGTGTGGCTGCTATAGTTGTACGATATGCCTGTGTGGTGACATGGCAAGGGTGCCATTGCACACAATGATAGGTGTGCTGGCTGCCACATTCAGTATAGCAGTGACAGTCTGAGATTTATACCCAAACCCTTTCGGTATAGGTGGCATAACAGTGAATGTATCCCCACACCGCAACAGACAGTGGCCATCAAAGGATACAGTACTGTGTGTCCATACCTTCATGTGTAATGGCTCAAGTGTGTGTGGTATGTGGACACTGCAATATTGTCCCCAATTAATAGCACATCAGTTCCAACTTGTGATGTACATACTCAGGGGTGAAGAGTAGGCATACAGACCTGGGCACACAGGTTTACACCTAATGTACCTCAGATCACCATTTCTCTACAGTGGTATGGCAAGAATCATATGGCATAGCTGAGGTCACAGTCACCGGTATGTGACATACTCATAACCTACACATACTACTCCCACAGTATGCCAATATCTGAGTACAATAACCATTTGTTGATATACCTTTCTAAGCTGTACTGGCACTTGCACACAACAGTATGGTCCCTGACAAGGTCACTTCACATCTTCAGACTGTGCTCAATGCTGATCATCTGCAGTGAGTGTCATTGCTGCCTGTGCCATATAGACTACTCAGAGGTAATCTGTGCCTTGCATACAGGGCAAGGTAAGACCCTGTTGGAGTGCTTATTCTGTCTATCTGTAGGAAGCATTGTAGATAGATGAATCACTGTAAGGACATTAACCTATGTCACGTTAGTACTACATGCTTGTGGGAGACATTTTTCTAGCAGAATTAAACACATCCTTGAAGCACACTTTGCCTAATGGTACACAGAACACCTCAGTGCACCTGGCTGGGTGACCATCATCTCAACACACAGCGTCTGCCAGAATACCTCCTGGACTTGGGCAATATGTGCTGATCCTGTACCAAGGGGTATAAAGATGTCTCTGATTGTGAGGGCTGTATGGCCATTATGCTAGTTAAGTTCACATGTCCTATGGCTCTGTAATATGTTGTAAAATGCTGTAACAGCCTCACACACAAACATGGCCACATTCAGGCTAGCACCATTTTCACTCACTGCATACAGGAAATGCCAAGACACACACATAGTGCAAATTGGCTGTATGTAGATTAGAATACTTGCCTATGTATTGGTATGTAGTACAGATCACAGTACCTGATGCATGCAACACACCTCATGTCTGCTAGTACTATCAGTTTAGAACATATAACGCTTGTTAATATCATTTGGGGGGGCACCTCACCTGCTACAAATAAACTAATACTAAACCCTACCTATGTCTAGGTTTGTCATATGTACTCCATATGAATATACACATGCACCATGTTGGGTGGCATAAGACTGGAACTCCTAATCATCTAGTCTTATAAGCTATATCTCACAGTACTTAGTGCACTCACCATGGCTATTTTCTGATGATAGATTGTCAGCCAGCAGTCTTAAGGTGGATGACATCATCAGGCCTTGTAGAGGAGGGTGGTTTGAAAGCCGGCAGCTAGTTACAAGCCCAAAAAGTGCATAAGCATTGCAGGTGGATAGCCCATGACAGTATATCCGTTGTGTTGTAGGGGGATATATACATACAGTCACACACACCTCACATGAGGTGGAGTGAGATTAGAACCCCTATCTATCTAGTCTTACACACTACAGTTCACATTACTTATCGCACGCACTATGGATTTTGTCTGATGTTAGACTGTCAGCTGGCAGTCTTAAGGTGGATGACATCATCAGGGCTTGTAGAGGAGGGCAGTTTGGAAGCTGGCAGCTAGTTACAGTGCCAAAAAGTGCATAACCATTACTGGTGGATAGCCCATGAATGCATGTCTGTTGTATTGGAGGGGGATATATATACCCAGACAGTCACACACACATACTAAGTGGGTTGGAGTAAGATTAGAACTCATACCTATCTAATTTTATACACTATAGCTCACAGTACGTATTGCACATGCCATGGCTTTTGTCTGATGTTAGACTGTCAGCCAGTAGTCTTAAGGTGGATGACATCATCAGGCCTTGTAGAGGAGGGCAATTTGGAAGCCAGCAGCTAGTTACAGGGCCAAAAAGTGCATACCCATTGCAGGTGGATAGCCCATGAGTGTATGTCCGTTGTGTTGTAGGGGGATATATATACAGACACAGTCACACACATCAAACATGGGGTGGAGTGAGATTAAAACCCCTGCTTATCTAGTCTTATACACTACAGCTCACAGTAATTATTGCATGTGCCACAGGTTATGTCTGGTGTATATGGGATTGCAGGCACAGTGGTTGTGGATTGTACAAACTAGGCTTGGGTTGCATGGCATGTGTGACATGCAGAGTGATATTGCTTGTACTGTAATGTGCATCTAGTGTCCTAGCATTGAGATAACTGTTATTATTCTTGGTATGTGTTTACAGTTACCAGTATGGCCATATGTGGCTGATTACAGTTAGAAAGACAAACCTGTGGCCATGAACATTGCCTCTATCTATACATTACACCACCTGCTCAATTGTGTCTGTCTACATGGTGACATCCAGCAGGCACAAGGGTCTGTTGGTGAGTGGATTATGTACTGTTGCACCCTTAGTTTGGTTCCTTTGAGCAAATGTATGGCTGTGTGAATGCTGATTTAATCACCATTAACAAGGTATGTGGGACATATATTACAAAAATTTATGGCAATGCTTCATTTCTCTGTGGAACAACTGTATAATGAATTTAAGGCTACTAAGTCATCTGTTGATTATAATCTAATGAAAAATGAATGGGCAGCATTGAATCAGTTAGCAGATAGTAAGCACTTAATTATAAAACCAGCAGACAGGGGTAATAAGATTGTGATTCTATATTTTAAACAATACCTTAAAATGTGTAATTCTCACCTACAAGATACTAGAGTATATAGGGTTGTGAATATTGACATGTATTATGAAGCTTTAAAAAAGTATGAGCTTTTAGCATTAAAAGGACAGCGTTTAGGCTATTTAACTAAAAAAGATGTTACTAAATAGTTGAATGTGGATAAATGCAATATGGCTACTTTTTATTGTCTGCCTAAGCTGCATAAGAATGCAGTAGATCCATCTGGCAGACCTATAGTTGCAGCAACTAATTATTTTTTGCACAATATGGGCATAATTATACACAAATATTTGTTGCCCTGTGTACAACAATTAGACTCTTATCTTAAAGACACTTTTGATTTTCTGAACAAAATTAAGAAAATTAACTGGAACTCTAAATGTTACTGGGTGACGTTAGACGTCACCAGTTTATATACGAACATTAAACACTTTAATGTTATTTTAGCTTTAAAATCCGTTTTGGATGACTGTCCCATTTCAAATTATATCATTGAATTGGTAAATTTTAGCTTAAGAAGTAATTATTTTTCATTTAGTGAACACATATTTAATCAATTACAAGGTACAGCCATGGGGGCACCTTTTGCCCCCTCTTATGCCAACCTTTTTATGGCCTTATTTGAAAGGAGGTATATTTACCAACATGACTTTTTTCAAGAAATATGTAATTAAATATTACAGATACATAGATGATCTCATCTTTGTATGTCAGGATGGTATGGAAAAAGTACAGGATTTTTAAAAGATTTACACTGTAATGGATATCATTTATCCTTTGATGGCTTACAGGTTGGCAAGGAAGTAGACTTTCTGGATGTACATTTAGTAGGTACAGAAAGTAATGGAACTTTGACTTCTGTATTCAGAAAGTTTCAGGATGGTGGGCAATTCCTACATGGTTCTAGTTGTCACTCTATGCATCTGATTAACTCCTTGCCATGTGGGGAACTTATTAGAGTTCAAAGAATTTGTAATAATAAAGTAGATCTGTCAAAGGCACTTTTTTCTACTTGTACTATGTTTTTAAACAGAAGGCACTTACTGTCTAATGTTTTTGAGGCTTTGGATAAAACTTTTGAATACTATAATTCTGCCTATAATAATTATCATATGTGCAATACCCATGGTAGTAGGAATATTTCTGCACAAGATAATATATCCATAGTTATGACATATAATGTTCTTAGTGAACAAATAAAAAAAAAAGGTTAAATATTATTGGAAGTTTTTGACAAGGGAAGAAAAATTGAAGTTATCTAGTTACCATCCAGTTTTTTTTTTTCATTTAAGAAAGGGACCAGTTTAACAGACAAGCTGGTCAAGTCCTATTTTATTGCTCCAGTAGAAAGTCTCACAATAAATCTTTCATTAAAGGGAACTTTTCCATGTGGAAAGAATAATATTTGTGAGTTGATTGTTCAAACATTTGAGAAAATTGGAAATAATAAGTTCTGTGTCTTACGTAATTTTTCATGTGTATCTGAAGGAAGTATATATTGGTGAGACTAAGAGAATGTTTAAGTGTCGTCTGCAAGAACATGTCAGAGATATTAAAAAATGTAAAACTGAAAGTGATGTTGCTGTTCATTTTAAAGAATGCCATAACAGTGACTATAAATAACTACACTGTTTTGGAAAAAAATATTTGTTAAATTGGGTGATGAGGGTAGGTTAAATGGTCAATTGTTATTTAAAGAATCTTTATTTATTTTAAAATACAGTGCTATTGTTCCTCAGAGTCTGAACTGTCAAATTAATTGGAAATGTTTTAGTTAATTGTATAATTGTATTTAATTGATTTATTATTGAATTATTAGTTTTGCTTGGGGGTATTTAAGGGGAATGTTTGGAGAATGTTTTTTATACTTCTTGAAGACTGTTTGGTCGAGGCGCTAAAGTTTGGAATAAAAGTGGATCTGGTTTGCCATTTCTTTGTTGTTTTGGATTATACATTACAATGCCTGCTCACCTTTGTCTGTCTACATAGTGACATCCAGCAGGCACAGGGGTCTGTATGTGAGTGGAGTATGTACTGTTGCACCCTTAGTTTTGTTCCTTTGAGCAAATTTATGGATGTGTGAATGCAGATTTACTCACCATTACTAGGGTATGTGGGGCAATACATACATCCACACATATATCTGTTTATAACAGGAATGTCTCTATAAATGTAGCTGTGTGTGTTTATGATATGCATACGTGTTATGTAGATATATGTGGAGAGGATATGTATCAATGTAATATCAATATAGCTATATATATATATATATATATATATATATATATATATATATATATATATATCGGTATATATCTATTTGACAGTACATAGTGATAGATATACTAATCATGTGAGAGAGATCATACCTCTCAACCATACTGAGTTCCTCGGCATTTACCGGTTTTGAGGTCCAAATAATGGGGTGCTTCAAATTTCTGATTGGCCCCCTTTATTCACGATTATTTCCCGGATTTTTTAAAAATATTTTTTTCTCTCTGCAATTTTCTGCTGACATCATCACATGGAGAGGTGTGCACAATGAAGTCAACATTGTGAGGAACCTTTCAGCTTATCAGAATTCATCTGAGGGCTCAAGGGGTGTAACTGACTGCTGCCTGCTGTACTTTGTTTATGTTGTTGAGCAGCAACGTGTTTAAAAGAGTAGCTAGTACCGTGCCTCTGGGATCCAGACTTTTGCAGCCAGTAGCTAAGTTAAAGGCAAGCGCAGAGCGCTTTTTTCAAATTACAATACTGATACTGTACAGGCAGTCAGAGGCAGCAGAGTTACTTAGAGAGGGTTGGGTCGGGAGTCAGGACTCGGGCACTGGACTACACGCTACAGGCAGGCTACAACTCAGAGTCGGATCATGAGATAGCAACAACAGACCCAGCAGTGTTTTTTTTTTTTTTTTTTTAATTATAGCCTGAGAGGTTTGAGCTACAATCAGTGACAGTCGGCAAGGCTACCCCATCCCCAAGCAAGCTGTTCGATTGATTGTTTCAGACTTCAGTGCAGCAGTCAGCAGGGCACCAGGCAGCAGCAGCAGCAGCAGTCAGACTTGGGTCAGAGCGGCGGTGCGTGTGTGACAGACAGACATGAAGAAATATTTTACTGTTCTTTTTCCCGCAGCTCCTCCTCCACATCCAGGTAAAAATATTAAAAGAATAAAGAATTGCTATTTGCTAACCAATGTTTGCCATGAGCAGAATTTCTTTATTACACAGTGACAGGGACAGGCAGCTTATTCAAAGTGGGCTGTAGTTTGGATTTCCAGGTCTCATTCTCTGCAAACTATATTCAGACAGCTAATTGAGCTAAAACATAAATACAACAGTACTGAAATGGAAAATAAGTGAAATAGGTGTTAGAGAGCTGAAGGGCATTGACAGTTATTCTGTTTTGTTAAAGGAATAGTGCTTATTTCTGAGACTGCTTTATAATTAAAAAATATATATATAATCTGATCCCTGGAGTCCAGGACTGTACACTTCCATTTTTCTCATGAAAAGTACTAATGAAACACTAAGTTTGGCTTACTGGACTGTACCATGCTAGCGGATAACATTATATTTAGCATGATTTCTAATGGCAGACTGAAAAAAACAGTATTCATGAGTTTGACCCAACTCTACTGACTGTTTTTTTTTCTGTGCATTCATTAATGAGCTTTTCTTATTTACTTATTTGTTTGCTTTTATAATCATACCACAAACAGTAAGTTATATGGGTGCTTTTAAAAAGTTAGAAGAAGTAGAAGAGAATATACATTTAGATATAAACTGATCTACATGGCTACGTTACACCATCAACAATATTATCCTAAATGAATACCAAAGGTTATGTTAAAAAATAAAAATTACAAATGAGTAGGTTATTCTCATTTTCTAAAAGAGGCTATTAAAACTATTGATTTCTGTTACACCTTAAGGTCCCATCATTTTCCCATGTTTCACACATTATCTATAAGGATAAGCATTGTCTAAAAATAAAAATACTTTTTTTCACATTTCCCCTTTTTTTGTACATGGGAAGGGGATAACCTTACCGTGGTTGAATCAAAGATAACTAAGAACTCCCTAGTAGCCTGTGACTCTCTCTGTCTCAATTTTGCACTCCTGTTGTATCATAAAAAATGTTTGCAGCAAATATGCAGTGGTTGCTAGGCAATGGGCATCCAATATCCGCAGATGTTATAGTGTTAGTGTGTATGGTCTGGATAGTAGTTTTATTGTGCATGAGATGACGCATTCAAATTGTAGAATTAATATAGTAAACATCCAAGCATTAAGTTGTTTGAAAGAATTTGTTTGATTTTTTATATGTGTGTAGTAGTAAGTAGACTAGTACAAGTAATTGTATTTTTATATAAGAGAATTTTATTTTATTTTTATACAAGTTCAAAGTTTTATGTTAGTAATATAGATAAAACAGTTTATTCTGGTTTATATTTTATGTTATTTAATGAAGTAGGCTGAAGCGCAGCTGCACCCAGTTAATGTTATTTTTATAATACCAATTTAAAATAACAACAATAAATAGAACATGCTGGAGGGATAGATTCCTGTCACAGAGACTCCCCATGCTTTGTAACAAAATTCCTAACTACATTAGGCAGAGCCCCTCACTAACACTCTTCAAGAGAAACCTTGACGAGTGGATGGATAACAGAAAATACACCCCTGCGATCCCTTCATTGGCTCTTTTTGACAGAGGCTCAGTTAATTAATCAATGGTGTAGCGAAAGCTGACACACTCTGGCTAGGCTTATAAATGCCCTCAGGCAGATAGCCTAGTACCTACCTATGAACCTATGAACCTATAAAAGAATATTGCATTTTAGTTTTGCACAAGTTCAAATATTAATATAAATAAAACACTATTGTTCTTCTTATTTTGTGTTTTATGATCATATTTTGGTTGTCTGTTCTTCAGTTTGCGTTCAGAAGCTGGCATCCCGCAATTCCTTTGGAGGGGATGGGGCTATGTAATTATGTATGCACATTTTATGTTAATCTGTGTGCAAATTTGTACCTATTTTTCATGGGCCTTTGTCCAGATTTTTGATGTTTCCAGGTTGAGAGGTATGAGAGAGAGATAGGGACAGATGGATATTTATACGTAGATGTCTGTATGTACAGATGTATTTACACATTGTTGGTCATTTTGATGACAAGGAAGCAGAATTGTGCTCATTTTAACTAAGTGTAGGAACATGTCCAATGGGACTGTCAGTACTTACAAGGTGACTCCAGGCCAGACCTACCTGTACTCCAGTCCAGGATTTCATGTGTTGCAGACATTGCCAGCTGCACCTATTTCCGCTGTACTGCACTTCCCTCAAATTGTCCATGGCATTCCCCAGCTGTCTGCTGTACTTAATATGTGACTGAAGTTCATACTGTTACCCCACACAGACTGACAGTCTACATACCTCTCAGCTGTACAGATTTTCACAGAATGTGTAGAATTTTGCCTCATATTTCTGGGCTGTTCCTCATACATTTGTGGTTGTTGTAGTTTGTCTTTTTGGCTTTTCCCGGTTAGGGGTCGCCACAGAGGAACTCCGGTCCGCTAATGATTGGCAGTCGATTTTTATGGTTCCGAGTTGGCAGCCCGATGCCCAACCTTCAGCAAAGGCATGCCCATTCACGCATGTCTTTCGGAGGCCACTCAACTGCGGGGAGGACATGCAGACTCCACACAGAAGGCACTCCAGCCAAGAATCGAACAGGAGAACCTCTTGCTGTGAGGCAACAATGCTACTGCTGTACCACTGCGGCTCCTCATACATTTGTGGTGTTCTGTTAAATTACTGTATATTGAAGATACTGAATAATACCAACTACAGACAAACATTTGAGTGTCAGACTTTATATCCTTCAGATATTCTGTAATAATGCAACTTGATTTCATGCTAACAACCTTCTAGGTTAATCAGAACAATCTGTACTGTCTGTCTATATTTTTGGGCTTCTGTCCCCCCATTCTTCCTGGCATGGTCCAGATTTCTTGCACTAACAGATTGAGAGGTATGACACTCTGTGGAAACACCAGAATGCTAATACCTTACATGCAAAAGCTGTGCATACTTCAAAATTTGAACCAACAACACCATTATACATAATAACATCCCTAGCCCACTGAGCCACATAGGCTGTCAGACAGAGATTTGTCCTTCATCATACAATCAGCAACATACATATGTATGTTGTTATTCCTGCATTAGTTGAGACATACACTGTGTGATTGAGTTCTATGTCACAACCCTGAGATTGCCTGGTCTGCTGATATACATTCTGACTTACTGTTACATCATTTGTATGGGAACACTGATGTGTTGGGGGTGAGGGAAGAACAGCACATAATCTGCTGGCATAGACAGTAGTGCAAATATCATGTGACCCCACTGTTTCACATCTCCTTTGACTGCTGTAGTGAATATTCCAACCACGTGTCCTAGTGAATATTATGGAACACATACAATTGGATTGGGTATCTGTAGTCCAATGTGGATGTTACATCTCTCCTAATAGCCCACTATATTCCCTTGCATACATGCAGCAGGTTCATACATATGATACCATATTATAGTACTCCTTACAAGTGGTATGTAGGTGAGTGACTTACTTTGTGAATGTAGCAGTTGACAGAATTGTAGTTCAGGGATGACAATATCTGATTCACACAGTACACAGCCAATACATGGTTAGGTACAGGTTGTGTGGGTTGCCTGGCATCATTTTTAATATATGTACTGTATGTGAAGTGGAGTAAGGTATGAGTCCCTAGGGTCCTAGGTTGTTAATGCATGTGCTATGCGTTGTCTCTTAGCAAACGCCAGGGCATACATGGCATACCTATGTCTGCCTACAGGGACATCACCACGGGGTTCCTCTTTCTAGTCATCCTGTGAGTGTGGCTGTGGTGACCTAGGCACTGATGGGGAGCTGTATATCCCTTCCCTTTGCTGATGCTGATGCAGCTGTTTCCACGGGATCATATTGTGTAGCATGGCACATACTGTG
Source organism: Protopterus annectens (assembly GCF_019279795.1). NCBI lineage: Eukaryota > Metazoa > Chordata > Ceratodontiformes > Protopteridae > Protopterus > Protopterus annectens. The sequence goes on from NC_056731.1 coordinate 1,299,410,830, forward strand.
AATATCTGTGCACATGTGGCTGGAGAGTACTGCAGGGCTCCACCAGATATATTGAGGTACCAAAACCATGACTTCAGAAGCCCAAACACATGATCTATGATGTTTCTAGTTTGTGCATGTGCCTCATTATGGTATTCTTCCATGGGTGGGAGTGCATTTCTGATGGGTGTCATTATCGACGGTTCCAGTGAGTAGCCAGCATTCCCCAGTAAATGGCCATGTGGGATGTCCCCCTTAGCAAACATCCCATACAGCTGTGATGTGTGCCAGATATGGGAATCATGATAACTGGCAGGGCTGCCAGTACACACATTCATGATAATGCCCTGGGCATTGCACACAATCTGTCAGTTGATGGAGCGGTATCCCTTGCGGATGATGTAGATTCTACCCTCCTCATCAGGTGGTGCCTTGATGTGTACACGAGTGCAATTTATGGCACACAGTACCTCAGGGTAGTGTGCTACATGATATAAGTGTTGCATATTGCTGGACCTCGCTGCTGGGGTGAGGGGAAAAATGTGCTCACTGGCATGTTGTAGCATGGCATCCAGGAACTGGTGGAGTACCCTGGATGCTGATGCCTGTGAGACTCTCATCATGTCCCCACTTGGTCTTTAGAAGGTACCTGTGGCTATTATCTTAAGGGCTACACATACCTTTGTTTGCACAGGGATGGGTTCCCCTCTGTTGGCTCTGGGTCTGAGTTGAGGGTGGCAGAGCTCAGTGAGTTCTTGTAGTATGTCCTTGTCTACCCTGTAGCTCTCTACAGTCTCCAGCTCATGTAGCTAATGGAAGGTTAGCCTGGGTCTGAACACTCTTTTCCTTCTTTGCCTAGGCCTATTGTCAGCAGCAGCACTGACTTCAGCATCTAGCACACACAGCTGTAGCAGACCTGCAGCAGCCCCTAGCATTCTTTCAGTTAGAATTCCCAAGTCTGTACTCCAATGGTGCAGAGTATGGGGGGAAAATCAGATTGTAGGGTGTATGCATACTTTATAGTGCTCTGCTGTAGTAGCTGACTGTGTGATTGGCTAGCTATGATGCATTCCATCTGCCTAGTACATCATTAACATCATTTAATGGCCCTAGTTTAAGTTAAACAGGGATCAAACCTAATTAATATGTCATTGCCATTTAGTTACACTCAGCACTGTGGTCTGTCATGCAAGCGCATGTCCTGTAGGTAAACAGAGCTGAACACAACCCCCTCAGACTTCCATGCTCAGCACAGAGGTGCACCATGTAAACATGCGGAAACACACACCTCGTAGGTGAGCAAAACTTAGAAATTAGTGCACACCCCACCCCAGACTTCCATGCTCATCATAGCAGCGTGCCACACAAACAAGCAAAGCTAAGCTCAAATCAACTCAGAAGTTATTGGACACACCCTCCCTTGATGTCAGCTACCTCTTGTGAGGACACCAACATGATTCTGTGTGTACACGGAGGGGCTATGCGGACAGGGATACCCATTTGTGCTATTCAGTAACTCTACCTCATTTGCATAGGGATCCAGGCTCAGACCCTGGAAACAACATGGTTCAAAGCCTTACCATGTTAGCAACAGCACAAATACACCATTGCAGATCCTCTACACAGGGTCCTGTAATGCATATTTGTCACATAATATTACTTTTGGTTTTCCAGGGGTTTTTTTTATTATTTATTTATTTTTTTTATGAAGCATGTTTGAGCACTGTGGCACATCCTGCAAACATGCACAGATTATTAAAAAAATACATTATTTTAATTTATTTCTCTTATTTTTTTCAGACCCATGGTGGATAGTTTCACTCTTATCTAAATGTGCTATGCCATTTCTGTCTATCTACCTACAGTTTTACATCCCCTTTTGTCTGTCTACAGTCCTGTCCACTGACATTTTTTGTGTACACTATGGACACTAAAACAGGATTTGCAGAGCTGCCTATCGGCTTGCTGGATCACTCTACCTGACTCATTTGTAGGTAATTCACCTGCTTATGACGTGATTTGCATGCCACGGATATTTCTGTGTTGGTGCGTGCATGTATGCCACCCAGCTGTGTTTACTGAATCTAAAACCTGCTTAATTTCTGTGTAAGCAGCATGGCATGATGCCTTCATTGAAAATGAGACAGTGTAGGCTTTATTAAATTCCCCCCAGTCATATTGTTTAAATAGTACACTCATTTCCTATGTTTGATTATCATAAAATGTTTTATTCAGTCATTCATGCACAAGGTTTTGTCCTTGTCGGATCATGGGCTAAATTCTTGGTAAGGCTTTAAGGGCTTCAGGGCCAATAGCCTAGTAACTTCCTATGATCCTATGATAAGGTTTGTGCTTAGTTCTAACCTACTTAAGAGGAGCAACATTTTTATGTCTATTGATAAAGCATTATGAAATAATAATGAAATAGGCAGTTGTATTATGTGTGGTCAGGAAACTGTCAATAATGTTCCAACTATCACAGTCTTATTATCTTCCTATACAATACCAATATCTTCCATCACGTCTTACATAACTGCATAACTTACCTCAATATATCTCTTGAACTCTTTGCAAACTTATACTATACTAAAATCCTCCTTCCTATGTAATTTTATAATTAACTTCTTTATGTATCTTTAACTCCTTGTCAACCTTTCTTTACTGAAATGAAAGAACACTAAACTTCTTTACAATTACGTTTCCATTCTGCAGTATCAATCCATTTACTTTCTGCAAGATTTTACATTTGGAACAACTGAGTAGACATAATTGTTGGTGTAAATATTTTACTGTATATACCTGTCTTGCAATTATGTTTGTTGTTTAGTGAGAAATGTAATTGGTGTTTTTCTGAGAATTGTTTAAATTAATTTGTTAACATAAATATACTGCAGTGGAACTTTTCTCCCTGGGCATCCACTAAATATGGACTCTGCCCAGTCAGACTTTCTCAGTCAACAAAGACAAATAAATAAAATTTAGTCTTACAGTAGCATGACACATAAAGGTAACAGCTATGTTTTTAGGCTCCTGTCTTGCTCAAGATTATGGATGGTATTCATAGCAGTTATTCTAGAAAATAATGGCTAAACTTATATGCAGATATACTAATAGCAAGTTATTTGTGATGACTAACTAAATTCAAAAGGTTTTGTAAAAAATGCCCATTTTTTGTTAAATGAATAAACTTGATGAAGTTAACCACTTAAGTATGGGTAAAACATAAGTGCTTATATAATTTTGGAAGTATTTTAGTATTATAGACAAACTCTGCTTAGTACAAGTACAGTTGAATTATTTGAGGCAAGCAGCATCCAGCACTGCTATTTATATTCAGTTTAAAAAAAAAAAACTTAAAATGGTTTTAAACTGGTCCACTGGATCTTAAAGGTTTTTGCTGCCTGATGATGTTGCAGTGGAGGACGCTGATGTTGAGGTGTGGTGGCTTGTGATGACGAGGTGCTCAGCACCAGCTGAAGCAATGAATCTTGAACTTGCAGATGAACATCCTGGACAGGCTGATGATGTCTCACCACCACCTGCTCCATCACATCCTTGATGAAATCCTGAAGTCCATGGTCAGTGTGGCTTGACATTCTGCCATGTGCCAGGGTGCCTCCAGGACCAGTGCCACTGCCCCAACCCTGTAAGGATGTGCTTGGATGGGCAGGGGGGTGAACACTAATTGACTTGGGAGAAACATGGATGGGTTGCTCCTAGGGATTCTGTACCTGTGTTGAAAAGAACATCAACTGGAGAGAAAGGAAAAAAATAAAGACAAAGTAATGCATAATTAAAATAAGAAAAAGAGAGAAGGAGAATAGAAAGGAAAACTAAAAATGGAGACAGATTCAATCATAATGTAATACATCAGTGCAATCTTTATTGAGTGATTTTTTTTATTTTTAATACATCTTTATTCAGAAAAAACTTCAGGAAATGGTACTGAAAATGTGAACAGTCAGTATAATGACTTCAAGTGGTGGTGGTTTAGGTGTTA